>NC_082702.1:23703742-23925191 GCF_949987515.2 Delphinus delphis | reverse complement strand
TATGGGCTAATGTGACTGAGATATACCTTGTCTATTGCATAATTTTCTCCAAGTCCATTTCTAAGGATTTTGTAAAAAAAAAAAAAAAAAAAAAAAAAAAAAAAAAAAAAAGCAGAACATGTATTTCTATCAATCTTTCTGAGTCTGAAGAAACTTCTTCCAGAGCAATTGGCCCTCTTGAAAAGGTGAATCACATTTTCGCAGAAGTAGTTAAGGATGAACTCCAGGGTATATATGTGTCCTTGAAATAGGAAGGAAAAAAGAAGAAAAGAAGAGCAAGGCCAGGGTAAGGGCTAGTCTAGACTCGCACAGCACTGAGAGGAGTGCTGAGCAAACTCGACATCAGCAGGACGGTTGGTTCCAGCAGAGAGAGCTGGTGATTCGACTACAGCCTCCCAGCCGGGTGCTCAGAAGGGAACTGTTTTCATTTTTTTTCACACTGCACAGTCTCACGATTCTCACCTTCCCTCAAAGTCCAGCAGCCAGCATTTGCAGGATGATGATTTATTTCAATCCTGCTTTTATAAATAGCTTCTCAAATTTGGTAAAATCAAATTATCTTGCTGCCACCCAGAATGTTAATGTGTACCATCAGCAGTGGAGCTACTGGTCAGGGTGTCCTCAGGGACACTAATATGCATAGATTTAAAGCCGCAGGACTTTAAAAATTTACACTTTGCACTTTAAAACACCTCCTGCGTTTAGCTCAGAAAAGAAATGTGTTTCAGCAGGCAGGTCTATGACTCCCACCCCCACAGCTTCTTCCGTGTCTCTTAAAACTCAAACTCACCTTCTCCACAATATAATTTATAAACATCTTTTTCCATTTTCACCTCTTGGCAGGGGACAGATTTTCATCTTGACAAGTCAATTCCCTTTCGATGTTTGAAGATTTTTTATATCTTTAATAGCACATTTTGAAAAGAAAGGGATTTCTTGGTTTGTGGATAAGAATATTATACACACAAATACTTACAAAATATTTGGGTATCTGGAGGACAAAGCTCTGTATTTGTGATTGATAGGTCTTTTCAATGCACTAAAGGGGAATCAGCTCTGCAGTTTTCTTTATTGAAATCCTGTCTTTGTTGATTGTTTTGCCTCTGGCTGAGCCCTTGGAGAAAAGCTTCCCAAAGTGGGAAGATGCACTGCCTTATCTCCCTTATCACCCTCATTCAGCCAACTTGTTCAGGAGACTGTGGCTGGGCTGGGGATCGTATTGGGTCCATTAGGATCCCCTTCCCCCAATTTCAGCCACACAAAAGGATTTTAAAATTGAGCTGTGAACAAGAGGCTCTTTCTCTCGCCCTTTGTGAGACCTACGTCAAGACTGAAGCCCTCCCTCCCACACGTGTGCATCTGCTCAGGCCACCCTCAGTCATCTGGGCTGATGGAGGGTGGACACAAGGTTGAGGACCCCACATCATTTCTACAAGGCTTTGGAAGAAATTGAATGAACTTGGTTCTGAGGGAACCAATGTGTCTTCTGAATTACTTATTAGAGCTTGGCCTTGTAGACCCCATGTTTTTAAAATGAGGTCACACAAAGCAGGGGTGACCAGTGATGAGATCTAGTCAGATTGGGGTGAAAAAAGTTTCAAGCTCAGTTGCAAAGCTGATATTGAGAAAATAATTGGTGGTCTGAATCCACCACAAGGCTGACCCTTGACTTTGAAATTTGTGGGAGGTGTGTTTTGTTTTGTTCTTCTCAGGCCCATTTAAAAAAATTGTGGTAAAATACAGTAATAAAATTTACCTTTCTAACCATTTTTAAGTGTAGTGTTCAGTAGTGTTAAGCACATTCACACTGTTGTGCAACCAATCTCCAGAACTCTCTTCATCTTGCAAAACTGAAACTCTTTACCCATTAAACAATTCCCCATTCCACCTCCTCCCAGGCCCTAGCAACCACGTTTCCACATTCTGTCTCCTCAGGACCATTGTTAAGTGCCTGTGCTGTTAGGACTCTTCAGCCACAAGTAACAGAAGCCACTGGAAACTGCTAAAGCAATAAAGGAAGTTTGTAGGCTCAAGGGAATCCAAGGAAAGTTTGGCCAGTTAGCCACAGAAAGGCAGGGATGGGCCTCAGGAGCAGATGGAGGCCAGGACTCAAATGCCTCTAAACGCCTGCATCCCTGCTCCCTTCTACACCTCAGCTTCACCTCCCACTCTCCGCAGGGAGGCTTTGTCTACACGGCAGAGAACGTGGCTACCAGCAGCTCCATATTAACTTCATCCACCAGAGAGACATTGGATGGACAAGCTCTGTGGTTCTAATATAGATTCCTAGGAAGAGGCTTATTGAATCAAGTGGATCAGAGGCTCCTTCCTAGACCAATCAGCCATGGCCGTGATGGCAGGGATACTACCATTGGCCCATCTTAGGTCAGGTGCCCACCTCTGACCAATCAACTATGGCTATAGGAGGGGCATGTACTATCAAGACTGACCCCATGGGTAAAGGGCTAAAGGAGTTCCCAGCAGAAAGGGCCAGTGATGTTGGGCAGGAACAGCAGACGGTATTTACTAGCACACCCTCCACTTCCTCTTCCTCCACCAGATGTCCATGAATTACAAAGCTGTTTTGCTCCCGCCCACTCACTATGATGAGTCTTTCCAGGAGCTGCTCCTTTCTCTAGATCGTCCCTTTTTACCAACAACAAGAGATAATGACATAATCATATGCAGAGTATCAAGACACACATGCTCATATAGTCCCTCTCCGTCTCTCTTTGTCTTTCTCTCTCTTTCCAACAAAAGATTACCTGTTAGGATCTGACCGTGTGATTCTTCCCAATGGCATTCTTATATTTTAAAAAAGAGTCTAATGACCAAAACCTTGTCAAGGCTCCCTGCCCCAAATTCACACCTGCTGGAGGAATCCAAGGCGCCCAGTCACCCACTCTCCTTCCCTGAGCCGGCCATCAGCACTCCCTAGAGGGAGCAGCCTCGGAGCTGCTGGTGAGAAGACAGAGGGAGATTTTCTCCTTGTTCTTGTTATTATCCTAATGCCCTTTTTTCATGACATTTAACCAGGCAGCCTCCATCAGTGTTATTATATTAGTCAGATTTTGCTTGTGTTCAAAGAATTGTCTCGGCATTTGGGCTTGAGCAGATTTACAGACAGGCAAACACTTCCTTTCCACAGCATATTAGCTGAAAAGCAAAACCCAACTGTGTCCTGGGAGGTCTCCATCCCAGGCTGGCCAGGGCCACAAATCCACTGCAGCAGTGTCCCCATAGGGATCCTGAGAAACTTAGTGCTCACTGGCACCCTACATGGTGTCCACATAAAGACCTGTTTAAACTGACAGCACTAGACCTGGTCCATATTTGACCATGCATTTGAATGGTTAGCCCTGAGTCATGTGACCCGCATGCATTTGAAAGACTATTAGCCCCATCTGAGTTTCCAAAGATGCCTGGCAGTCTGCTGCTCAAAGTCTGAGTCTGAGCCTACTGAACACCTTCACAACTTTGAACAAAGTCAGAGAAAGGTTTTTTTAAGTGTTTGTGCTATATTTCTGATCATAAGTATTGCCCTAGACTTTTCTGCCTAAAAAGCAGGATAGAATCATAACACTGAGAATCAAGGAGTTTTCAATATCAGTCAGGTCCGGTGATAGCCAGGCTAAAGGGAAGATTATTTCTTGAGCACTTACTATGCACTCACAGTACGTAAGATTGTGCTTAGAAAAGCATGAGCTGTCATCTCCACACGCAGGAGGTTCACAGTCCACCACAGGGGAGCTGTGCCCACTTTCCTTTGTGCTGCTCAAGGACTCTTGACTTCCTTTGAGGAACCATCCCACCTCCACTCTCAGATTGTATGGCTTTTTAGCACTGCCTCTTCTCCTGTTTCATAGATGGTCACATGACTCAGGGCTAACCATTCAGACTATTTCAGTCCTCTGATTGATTCATAAAAGGGCATATGACTCAAGGCTGGCCCATCAGACTCATTGCTGGGACTTTTACTAGAATTATTGGGAAAAAGCCTTGGTCTTTCTGTTTGTCCTTTAGCTGATAAGATGGTGGTCTGGGTGTCTGGTGGATATAGGCCTCCCCATTTTACAGATGAGGGAACTAGAGCACAGAGAAAATAAGTAAATTCTGTAAGATTATAGAGTCAGTTTGTGGGAGGGCTAGGGTTCAAATTCAGACAGCCTAGTTCTAGAATCCATGCTCTGCCAGGTTGCCTCTCATACAGTCCATATGCCTCTCGTTGCCGGCCAACAGGGAACTCCTTATACTCCCCATAGCTCTTTCTTCCAGGAAGAAGCCCCTTCCAGAACTTTCTTCCAGAAGGTATGATCCCTGTCTTTGGTTCATACCCTGGGTGTGTAGGGCCGATCTCTGGGTGAAGAACCCAAAGACCAAAAAATAGGAGCAAGATAAGGTAAATAACCCACTAGAGAGCCTAGAAAAGGGATTCTTAACCTACCTGGGACCTCTGACCCCTCTGAGAATTTGGTTCCCCAAAATAGTTTGTATACACTTGAAGGGCTGTACATGACATGTTCTGATTGCAAGTGACAGAAACCCAATTTGAATCAGTTTGGTTAAAAAAGGGAAAGTATTTTTTCACATAACTGTGGTAAGAGCAAGGATGCAGCCAGGCCAAGGGACAACAGGAACCAAGGATAAAGGCTTTGTTTTTTGTTTTTTTCTTGGCCTCTTTCAATGTGTTAAGTTCATTCTCTCTGACCCATGGTAAACAACATGGTTGAAATCGAGTCTCACTTCATATTGAGTAGCCACATCTTTGCCCCAGCTCCAGTTCAAAATATCTTAGGGAAGAACCCATGTGGCCTGGGTTGTGGACACACCTCTGTGGCTGTGAAAGCAGAGAACTGGGATCAGCAGTGGTTATCACTGCAGGAAAAAGGGCAATATACTCAGAAGAGGGTAAGGGGCCGACAAAATAAAGAAGACCTCAATAAAAAACCCAGTGGGACCTTGGATCTAGAGCCTAGAGCTACGTCTAAAAAACAAAGTGGAGAACTGAGAATACTATATGAATAATTCAGAGAAACACTTATCTGAATGATTTGAATCATTCAAGGGAAATGTGTTGACCAAGATGACCCAGAATGCGGCCTCCAGATTTTCCTTTCTTTGTCCAAGAATTTATAGAAAATTACTTCAGAAAACAGAAAGAAGATATGGATTTCCTATTGGAAAATATAGTGCTCTGCAAAGTTGAAGTTTCTTGTTTCTGCATCTTAAAAGAGAAATAAGATACATTTGCTCAGATTGGTCTTGTCTAGGCTGTCTGTATCTAATACTAATTGTGCAAAATCCTTAGGAAATACTCAAGCAAGCTTTTATTTTTAATTTAATTAATTAATTTTATTATATTAGTTTCAGGTGTGCAACACAGTCATTCAATATTTTATGGATTATACTCCCTTTAAAGTTATTATAAAATATTGACTATATTCCCGGTGCACTACAACATAGCCTTGCAGCTTATTTGTTTTATGATAGTTGTATGTACCTCTTAATCCCCTGCCCCTATCTTGCTCCTCCCCCTTCCCTCTCCCTACTAGTAACCACAGTTTGTTCTCTATATCTGTAAATCTATATCTGTTTGGTTATATTAATTTATTTGTTTCATTTGTTAGACTCCACGTAACAGTGGTAGCATACAGCACTTGTCTTTCTTCATCTGACTTATTTTCACTAAGCATAATACCCTCCAGGTCCATCCATGTTATTGCAAATGGGAAATTTTCATTCTTTTTTATAGCTGAGTAATATTCTTCTTTATCCATTCATCTGTTGATAGACACTTAGGTTGCTTCCATATCTCGGCTATTGTAAATAATGTTGCCATGAACATTGGAGTGCATGTATCTTTTTGAATTAATGTTTTTGTTTACTTCAGATATATACCCAAGAGCGGAAATGCTGGATCATATGGTAGTTCTATTTCCAGTTTTTTGAGGAACCTCCATACTGTTTTCAATTGTTCCTTGTTCCCACCAACTAGGGTTCCCTTTTCTCCACATTCTCACCAACATTAGTTATTTGTGGTCTTTTTGATGATAGCCATTCTGACAGGTGTGAAATGATGTCTCATTGTGGTTTTGAATTACATTTCTCTGACAATTAGCAACGTTGTGCATCTTTTCATATGCTTGTTGGCCATCTGTATGTCTTCTTTGAAAAAATGTCTATTCAGGTCCTCTGCCCATTTTTTAATCAGGTTGGGTTTTGTTGTTGTTGTTATTGAGTTATATGAGCTATTTATATATTTTGGATATTACCCCTTATCTGTCATATCATTTGCAAATACTTTTTTCCATTCCATAGGTTGTCTTTTCATTTTTTTGATGGTTTCTTTTGCTGTGCAAAAGCTATTAAGTTTAATTAGGTCCCATTTGTTTATTTTTGCTTTTATTTCTTTTGCTTTAGGAGACAGATCCATGCTATGATTTAAGTCAGTGTTCTGCCTACATTGTTTTCTAGGAGTTCCATAGTTTCAAGTTTTATATATAGGTCTTTAATCCCTTTTGAGTTAATTTTTGTATATGGTGTGAGGAAATGTTCAAATCTCATTGTTTTACATGTGACTGTCCAGTTTTCCCAGTACATTAATTAAAGAAACTGACTTTTCCCCATTGTATTTTCTTGGCTTCTTTGTTGTAGGTTAATTGACTGTAGGTGCATGGGTATATTTCTGTGCTCTCTATTCTGTTCCCTTGATCTATGTGTCTATTTTTGTGCCAGTACCATGCTGTTTTGATTGCTGGAGCTTTGTAGTATAGTCTGAAGTCAGGGAGCATAATACCTCCAGCTTTGTTCTTTTTTCTCAAGATTGCTTTGGCAGTTCAGGATCTTTTGTGGTTCCATATAAATTTTAGGATAATTTCTTCTAGTCTGGTGAAAACTGTAAGTTATTTTGACAGGGATTGCATTAAATCTGTAGATTGCCTTGGGTAGTATGGACGCTTTAACAATATTAATTCTTCCAATCCATGAACAAAGTATATTTTTCCACCTGTCTGTGTTGTTTTCAATTTCTTTCATCAATGTCTTATAGTTTTCTGAGTACACATCTTTTTTTTTTTTTTTTTTTTTTTGCGGTACGTGGGCCTCTCGCTGTTGTGGCCTCTCCCATTGCAGAGCACAGGCTCCGGACGCTCAGGCTCAGTGGCCATGGCTCACGGGCCCAGCCACTCTGCGGCAAGTGGGATCTTCCCAGACTGGGGCACGAACCTGTGTCCCCTGCGTTGGCAGGTGGGCTCTCAACCACTGCACCACCAGGGGAGCCCGCTGAGTACACATCTTTTACTTGCTTATTTAGATTTATTCCTAGGTATTTTATTTTTTTTGATGAAATTGTAAATGTGATTATTTCTTTAATTTCTCTTTCTGATATTTCATTGTTAGTGTATAGAAATGCAACAGATTTCTATATATTAATTTGGTATCCTGCAACTTAACCAAATTCATTGATGTGCTCTAGTAGTTTTTTGGTGGCATCTTAAGATTTTCTATGTATAGTGTCATGTCATCTGCAAATAGTGACAATTTTACTTCTTCCTTTCCAATTTGGATTCCTTTTATTTCTTTTTCTAGTCTGATTACTGTGGCTAGGACTTCCAATATTATGTTGAATAGGAGTAGCAAGAAATTTGGCTTTTCACAATTGAGTGTGAAGTTGGCTGTAGGTTTATTACATATGGCCTTTATTATGTTGAGGTAAGTTCCCTCTATACCCTCTTGTGGATATAAATGGATATTGAATTTTGTCAGAAACTTTTTTCTGTGTTTATTGAGATGATCATATGATTTTTTATTGGAGTATACTTGCTTTACAATGTTGTGTTAGTTTCTGCTGTACAGCAAAGTGAATCAGCTATACGTATACATATATATATATGTATATGAATCAGCTATACATATATATCCCTCTTTTTTGGATTTCCTTCCCATTTAGATCACCATAGAGCATTGAGTAGAGTTTCCTGTGCTATTCAGTTGGTTCTCATTAGTTATCTATTTTATACATAGTAGTGTATATATGTCAATCCCAATCTCCCAATCCGTCCTACCCCCCTTCCCCCATTGGTATTCATACATTTGTTCTCTACATCTGTGTCTCTATTTCTGCTTTGCAAATAAGTTCATCTATACCATTTTTCTGGATTCTACATATATGAGTTATTCTTCAGTTTGTTAATGTGGTGTATCATGTTGATTGTTTTGTGGATATTGAACTACACTTGCATGCCTGGGATAAATCCCATTTGATCATGGTTTATGATCTTTTTAATGTATAGTTGAATTCATTTTGCTAATATTTTGTTGAGGATTTTTGCATCTATGCTCATCAGTGATACTGGCCTGTAGTTTCTTTTTTTGTGATATCTTTGCCTGATTTTGGTATCGGGATGATGCTAGCCTTGTAGAATGAGTTCAGGAGCATTCCTTCCTTTGTGAGTTTTTGGAATTATTTGAGAAGGATAAGTGTTAACTCTTCTCTAAACGTTTGGTAGAATTCATCTGTGAAGCCATCAGGTCATGGACTTTTTTGGGGAGGGAGTATTTTAAATTACTGATTCAATTTTATTACTGGTCATTGGTCTGTTCAAGATTTTTATTTCTTCCTGTTTCAGTCTCAGGAGATTGTATGTCTCTAGGGATTCATCCATTGCTTCCAGGTTGTCCATTTTTTGGCCCATAATTGCTTATAGTAATCTCTTATGATCCTTTGTATTTCTGTGGTGTGTTGTAACTTTACTTTTTCATTTCTGATTTTATTGATTTGGACACTCTTTTTTTTTTGTGATGAGTCTAGATAAAGGTTTATCAATTTTGTTTATCTTTTCAAAGAACCAGCTCTTAGTTTCATTGATCTTTTCTATTTTTTTAGTCTCTATTTTATTTATTACTGCTCTGATCTTTAAGAATTTTTTTCCTTCTACTATTGGGTTTTATTTGTTTCTCTTTTTCTAGTTCCTTTTGATGTAAGGTTAGGTTGTTTATTTGTGATTTTTCTTGTTTCCTGAGGTAGACTTGTATTGCTAAAAACTTCCCCCTTAGAACTGATGTTGCCATATCCCATAGATTTTGGATTGTTGTGTTTTTGTTTTTACTTGTCTCTAGGTATTTTTAAATTTCTTATTTGATTTTTTTCAGTGACCCATTGGTTGTTTAGGAGCATATTGTCTAGCCTCCATGTGTTTGTGTTTTTTGCAGTTTTTTTCTGGTAGTTGATTTCTTGTCTCATTATATTGTGATTGGAAAAGGTGCTTGACACAATTTCAATTTTCTTAAATTTACTGAGACTTGTGGCCTAAAATATAATCTATCCTGGAGAATGTTAAATGTGTACTTGAAAAGAATGTGTATTCTGCTGCTTTTTGATGGAATGTTCTATATGTATCTATTAAGTTCATCTGGTCTAATGTGTTAATTAAGGTCAGTGTTTCCTTATTGATTTTCTGTCTGGATGCTTTGTCCATTGATGTAAGTGAGGTGTTAAAGTCCCCTACTATTATTGTGTTACTGTCGATTTCTCCTTTTATGTCTGTTAATTTTACTTTATGCATTTAGGTGGACCTATGTTGGGTGCATATATATTTATAATTATTATATTTTCTTCTTGGATTGATCCCTTGATCATTATGTAGTGTTCTTCCTTGTCTCTTGTCACAGTCTTTATTTAGAGTCTATTTTGTCTGATTTAAGTATTGCTACCCCAGCTTTCTTTTGATTTCCATTTACGTGGAATACTCTTTTCCATCCCCTCACCTTCAGTCTGTGTGTGTCTTTAGACCTGATGTGAGTCTTTTGTAGACAGCATATGTATATGCATATTGTTTCTGTAACCATTCAGCCACTCTATGTCTTTTGATTAGGACATTTAGTCCATTTACATTTAAAGTAATTGTTGATAGGTATGTAGTTATTGCCATTTTGTTCATTATTTGGGGGTTTTTTTTTTGTAGGTCCTTTTTTGTTCTTTTCTTCTGTTGCTCTCTTTCCTTGTGATTTGACATCTGTTTTTAGTGTTATGTTTGGATTCCTTTCTCTTTTTTGTGTGGCTACCACGATACACACACACACACACACACACACACACACACACACACACACAATTATTTTAGTTGCTAATCTCTTAAGCTCAAATACATTTTAAACACCCTGCATATTTACTCCATTCCCACCACATTGTTTGTTTTGTTTTGTTTTGTTTTTTGGCTGTGTTGGGTCTTCATTTGTGCGTGCAGAGTTTCTCTAGTTACGGTGAGTGAGGGTACTCTTTGTTGTGGTGCACAGGCTTCTCATTGCAGTGGCTTCTCTTGATGTGGAGCACAGGCTCTAGGCTCACGGGCTTAAGTACTTGTGGCACGTGGGTTCAGTAGTTGTGGTTTGCAGGCTATAGAGCACAGGCTCAGTAGTTGTGGTGCACAGACTTGGCTGCTCTGCGGCATGTGGGATCTTCCCGGAGCAGGGCTTGAACCTGTGTCCCCTGCATTGGTAGGCAGATTCTTAACCACTGCGCCACCAGGGAAGCCCTCCCACCACATTTTGACATTATATTTTACATCATTTTGTGTGTGTGTATCCATTAACTACTTTTTGTAGGTATAAGTGATTTTATTACTTTTGTCTTTTAACCTTCCTAACAGATTTATATGTGGTTGATTTACTACCCTTACTGCATATATGCCTTTACCAATGAGATTTTTCCTTTCATAATTTTCATGCTTCTAATTGTGGTCTCAAGTGGGGTTTTAAAAGTATCCTCAACTCCAATTTAAGCCCCTTTCAATTTGCCCTCTGCACATATGCCAAGCCAATTTGCCTAAAACACTATTTTGTTATGATCCTCCATAAATTCCTATTGCTCAAAACTACACAAGTTGGGGATCCACTCTCCTAAACCAATCTCATCTCCAACAACTCCATCTTGAGTTGCCTCCTCAATCTTCCAAGCTTCATGCTTATTTTCACCCTTGACACCCTCTTCTCCTCCTCTCACTTATCCCAAAGCTCCTCCATTGTTAAAAGTTTAGTTTGATCTCCACTTTTTTTAAAATAAATTTATTTATTTATTCATTCATTCATTTATTTTTGGCTGCATTGAGTCTTCATTGCAGCACACGGGCTTTCTCTAGTTGCAGCGAGCAGGGGTTACTCTTTGTTGTAGTGCATGGGCTTCTCATTGCAGTGGCTTCCCTGATTGTGGAGCATGGGCTCTAGGCATGTGGGCTTCAGTAGTTGTGGCTTGAGGGCTCCAGAGCATAAGCTCAGTAGTTGTGATGCATGGCCCCGTGGCATGTGGGATCTTCCTGCACCAGGGATCAAACCCATGACCCCTGCATTGGCAGGCAGATTCTTAACCACTGTGCCACTAGGGAAATCCAAACATCAGGATGCTTACGGGCAAGTCCAATAAGCTCACAAGTTAGGGAACCGTGGTTACATTATATGCATTAATATTTGCTTATAGCCCTGAATTTCATTAACGTTTATACTGATAGTAAACATTTATCAAGCACTTGCATGCACTGTTCTGAAAATTTTACATACTTTAACTTATTTAAGCCTCAAAATTCTGTCCAGTAGGTGCTTTTATCATCCCCATTTTACAGCTGAGATTGAATAATTACTTTTGAATAATTACTT
This sequence comes from Delphinus delphis, assembly GCF_949987515.2. Lineage (NCBI taxonomy): Eukaryota > Metazoa > Chordata > Mammalia > Artiodactyla > Delphinidae > Delphinus > Delphinus delphis. The sequence goes on along the minus strand of NC_082702.1, from coordinate 23,913,545 downwards.
ACTTTTACAGTAAGATTGAACAATTTCTTCAAGATCATAATGTTTGCACATAAAGAATATACATGTCATAGTTCCTTTATCCAAAGTGATCTCCACTTTTGTAGAGAACTATCAAGTGTTATAGAATGTGCTTTTGTTCTTTAATTCATTGCCCTGTTCTGCTCTGTATGCAAGGAGCTGATCCCTGAAAACTCTGTTTCCAAGGCTCCCTTGCCAACTGGTTTCTAGGTAGGTTCATCCAATAGGAGGTGAGACATCATTGAGGAGTAGCCTCACTGGTAGTGATTAGTCTCCTCCATGGTCAACTCTATTATCTGTATTACTAATCTCTGGGCTGCCTCACTAACCCTGTTTGACTTCTCAAATCTTCCAAACATATTTGTACCTTTATAATGAGTCTTCCATATTAAATTCTCTTTATTTGGACAGCTGGTGTGGATTCACTTTTCCTGACTAGATCTTTTTGAAACATAGGGCCACCTCTCTAGCCTCTCTCTTCTCAGATTTTCCATAATAGACATTGTACATATTGCCTGTTTTAATAATATTTCTTAATTTTTAAAAAATAATATAGTTTGGGGCTTCCCTGGTTGCACAGTGGTTGAGAGTTCACCTGCCGATGCAGGGAACACGGATTCATGCCCCGGTCCGGGAAGATCCCACATGCCGCAGAGCGGCTGGGCCTGTGAGCCATGGCCGCTGAGCCTGTGCGTCCAAAGCCTGTGTTCCACAAAGGGACAGGCCACAACAATGAGAGGCCCGTGTACCAAAAAAAAAAAAAAAGTATAGTTTGAACTGTTTCAAGTAGTGCAAAATAATAAGCAATGAAGAGCTTCTTTCTCTTTCTAGATGCCCAGTCCTTTGTTTATAGTACATCAGAGTTAAACCATTACAGCAGACTAGGATGCTCCAGGCCTTCCACCTCCCCCACCCTGAAACAATGAGTTAACAACAATATATGGGCCATAATAACTCTGTGAGAACTCTAGAGACAGTTGAGAAGCTACAGCATCCAGGCCAATGTAAAACCAAGGAAAGATTCCAGAGAAAGATGTAGAAAATTTTGTGGCATTTTGCATAACCATTCTTTCCTCTCCCTCTACACAGCTTAGTGAGGCATCCCCCACCCCCAATACCAGGGGTCCTTCTTTGGGTCTGAAACAAAGAGAGGACTGTGCACCCAACATTTTGGCTTGTCTGGGGGCTGCCTGAGGGATTGTTTTCTGTTTTGCCTGACTTGGAGTACTGAGGGCACTGGTGCCGGAGTTTGGAAGCTGCTGAAAACAGAGGCAAGTATTGCAGGACATTATAGCTGAAGTTCTGCAGGCAGACGTCAAAGGGAACCAAAGATCAGAAAGACTTTGGAAGATCTTATAACCTCTAGCCATGCTCATTGTGAAGGTCTTTTCCTGCACAAAGCCAATCTGTAACGACTGGGCGAGGTGGCTGCTTATTCAAATGTCCAAATATCAAGAAAAGATCACAAGGCATACAAAGAATTGTGGAGACATGGCTCAATCAGAGGAACAAAATAAAACTCCAGAAACATACCTTAAAGAAATGCAGAGATATAAGCTGCCTGACACAGAATTTAAATAACTGTCATAAAGATGTTCAATGAACTGAAAGAGAGCACAGATATACAACTAAATGAACTAAGGAAAACAATGGATAAACAAAATGAGAATATCAACAAAGAGATAGAAACTATTAAGAAGAACAGAACAGAAAGTATGGAGCTGAAAATTACATAATTGAGTTGACAATTTTACTAGAGGGGTTTAACAGTACACTTGATCAGGCAGAAGAAAGAATCAGTGAACTTGAAGATAGGTTATTGGAAATTGTCCACTTAGAGAAGCAAAAAGAAAAAGAGAACAAAGGAAAGTGAAGAGCACCTAAGGAATTTATGGGATACTAGAAAGTAGATCAATATATGCATTATACCATAATGTAGATCGGTATATGCATTAAGGGGATTCCAAAAGGAGAAGAGAGAGAGAGGAAAGTGCAGAGAGCTTATCAGAAGAAATAATGATTGAAATATGGGGAAAGAAATGGACATACATAGGTAAGAAACTCAAAGAACTCCAACTCTGATAAACCGAAAAAGGCCCAGTAAATGAGTCACATTACAAACTGTCAAAAGTCAACAATAAAGAGAGAATCTTGAAAACAGCAAAAGAAAATTGACTCCTTATGTACAAGGATCCTCTGTAAGATTCTCAGTGGTTTTATTAGCAGAAACCCAACATGCCAGAAGGCAGTAGAATAATATATTAAGAGGGCTGAAAGAAAAAAAGGAACCTAACCAAGGACACTACATCTGGCAAAACTGTCCTTCAAAAGGAAGGAGAAATTAAGACTTTCCCAGATGAACAAAATCCAAGAGAGTTCACTACAACTAGACCTGTCCTACAAGAAATGCTAAAGGGAGTCTTTGCAGTTGAAACAAAAAGATGGCAGACAGCAACATGTACAAAAATATAATGTTCTCCAGTAAAGGTAAATACATGGACAAATGTGTAAACTGTATTATTGTAATTTTGGTGCATGGAATTAGAGGCAAAAGCATAAAAAATAAATATATGTTCATAGGCATGAAACATCTAAAGATGTAATTTGTGACATCAATAACAAAGTGGTGAGGTGGGGTGAATTTGTAAAGGATAGAGTTTTTGTATGTGATTGAAGCTGTTATCAGTTTAATATAGAATGCTATAACTTTAAGATGGTTTATGTGATTGCAGTGATAACCACAATGAAAATGTCTATAGAATATACACAAAAGGAAATGAGAAGGAAATCAAAGCACGTCACTATAAAACACAAAAGAATACAGTAAGAAAGGAATGGAGGGACAAAAAACGTTATGAGATACACAGAAAACAGTTAACAAAATGGCAATAGCAAGCCTTTCCCTATCAGTAATTACTTTAAATGTAAATGGATTAAACTCACCAGTGAAAAGACAGAGACTGGCTGAATGTATTAAAATAGCACCCAACAATATGCTGTCTACAAGAGACTCACTTTATCTTTAAGGATACACAGGCTGAAAGTCAAAGAATGGAAGAAGATATTCCATGCAAATAGTAACCAGAAGAGAGCAGGAGTGGCTATACAAATATCAGACAAAGTAGACTTTAAGTCAAAAACTGTTACAAGAGACAAAGAAGGGTATTATAAATGATAAAAAGGTCAATTCACCAAGAAGATATGATAATGATAAATATTTATACCCTAAACCTCAGAGCTCCTAAATATATGAATCAAGCTTTGACAGACTTGGAGGGAGAAATAGCAGCACAATAATAGGAGACTTCAATATCACACTTTCAATAATGGATAGAAAACTAGACTGAATATCAGTAGGGAAAAGAGGACATGAACAACACTATAGGCCAGTTAGACCTATTGGATGTATACAAAACACACAACCAAATAATAGCAGAATATACATTCTTCTCAAGTGCAAATGGAATATTCTCCAGGACAGACTACCACAGAATAAGTCTTAACAAACTCAAGAAGATTAAAATCATACAAAGTATCTTTTCTGATCACAATGGAATAAAATTAGAAATCAGTAGCAGAACAAAAACTGGAAAATCCACAGATACATGGAAATTAAACAACACACTATTTATTTATTTATTTGGCTGCACTGGATCTCAGTTGCTGCATGTGTGCGGGATCTTTATTGCCGCATGTGGGGTCTTTTTATCTGCGGCATGTGAACTCTTAGTTGCAGCATGTGGGATCTAGTTCCCTGACCAGGGATCGAACCCAAGCCCCTTGCATTAGGAGCTCAGGTTCTCAGCCACAGGACCACCAGGCAAGTCCCAAAAAGCACACTCTTAAGCAACCAAAAGAGTCAAAGAAGAAGAAACAAGGGAAATTAGAAAATACCTTGAGACAAATGAAAGTAAAAACACAAAATACCAAAAGTTATGGGATGCAATAAAAGCGGTGCTAAGAGGGAAGTTTATAGCTGTAAACGCTTACATAAAAAAGAAGAAAGATCTCAAGTCAACAACCTGACTTTATAGCTCAAAGAGAAAAACTAGAAAAAGAAAAACAAACTAAAGCCAAAATTAACAGAAGGAGGAAATAATAAAAATTAGAGCAGAGGTAGATGAAATAGAAAACAGAAAAACAGAAAAAAATCAACCAGTCTAAGAGTTGGTCTTTTTAAAAGATCAACAAAATTGACAAACATTTTTAATTTAACTAAGTGAAAAAAAAGAGAAGTCTCAACTAAAATCAGAAATGAAAGATGGGACATTACAACTGATGTCACAGAAATCAAAAAGGTTTATAAGAGAATACTATGAATAATTTTATATCAAGTTGAATAACCTAGAAAAAATGAATAAATTCCCAGAAACACACAACTTACCAAAACTGAATCATGAAGCTTTATTTGATCACCTGCTGAAAGTTTCTTTGAGGCAACATTTATGTTGAAATATTGATGAATGAAATATGAATGAAAGGAAACAGCCTAGCAAAGATTTAGAGCTGCACTGTCCAAAGTGATAGTCACTAGCTAACCAAATTTAATTAATTAAATTTAATTTAATAAGTTAAAAAATTTAAATTAAACTTAAATTCCAGTTCATCAGTTGCCATATTCACACATCAAGTGCTCAATAACCACATGTGGACAGTGGCTACTACATTGGACAGCACAGATATAGAACATTTCCATCATCACAGAAAGTTCTATTGGATAGCACTGGTCTGAAGAAGTAATTTTCAGGCAGAAAAAATACGTAAAGGCAAAAGCTAAGATGAGAATTATCTTGACACTCTGCTGGATGAAAAGAAAGTGTGACTGCTGGGGACTGATAGAAGGGAGAGATGTAAGTGGTGAGGTTGCAGAGTTAGGCAGGAACAGGCCATGTAGGCACTTGAAGGCCATGAAAGAAGTCTGAATTTTTATTCAAGTTCCTATGGAAATAGACTGAGGTGTTTTAAACAACAGGGGGGTGACATGTTTTGATTCTACTTTAGAAAGATCATTCTGAAGGTTTTAAGATAAAGGATTTACATATCTTTAATCACAAATAAATTTTAATTTCAGTTGTGATTTTTTTCTTTGAACAAAAAACTATTTTAAAGGCAGCTTTTAGGGCTTCCCTGGTGGCACAGTGGTTGAGAGTCCGCCTGCCGATGCAGGGGACACGGGTTCGTGCCCCGGTCCGGGAAGATCCCACATGCCGCACAGCGGCTGGGCCCATGAGCCATGGCCGCTGAGCCTGTGTGTCCGGAGCCTGTGCTCCGCAACGGGCGAGGCCACAACAGTGAGAGGCCCGTGTACCACAAAAAAAAAAAAAAAAAAAAAGGCAGTTTTAAAAAAAATTTCAAAGTGGGATTTTTTGGGGGGAGATTGTAATTTCATTGATTTGTCTTTTTATGCACTGTGGTCCAAAAATGTTTATAGATGGAGAATTTATTAAGGCTTTTGTTTATGTTTGCTTGTAACCAAGTAAAGGGCCAGTTTTTATACATGATTTTATACATGAGCATAAGAAAAAAAAAAAAGTAGAAATGTGTGTTCTCTATTTGTAGTATACCAAATATATTTCAAGTTTGTTAATTGTGGTATTCATGTCATTTGTGCCCTATGTTTTGTTTAATTGACCTATCAAATTCCAAAAGACCTGGATCAAAGTCTCTCAATATTAATATGGCTCTATCAAATTCTTCATACATTTCTAAGCATTTCTATTATACATATTTCCCTTCTTAGTTTTTTGTTGCATAAAGATTCATAACTATTACTTTCTTCTCTGTGTATTATAATTTTTGCTAACAAAAATTATTCCATCCCTTTTAATAATTTTGACCCACTGCACTCTTTAATAGCTGCATATTCATAGCATGAGCTACTATATTTGTTTAACCAATCCTGTATACATAAATATTCCAATATTTGCTATCTTCAACATGCTCTTTATCCTAAACCTGTTTAAGCATATTACTTTCAACTCTATTTTGTTAATGGAAATTATGGGGATATACGTATACATAAAGCTGATTCACTTTGTTATACAGCAGAAACTAACACAACACTGTAAAGCAATTATACTCCAATAAAGATGTTAAAAAAGAAAAGAAAAGTAAAGAAAAAACATAAGCCAATGTGTTTTAAGACATTATGAGATGCTTTTATTAGTCAGGACCCCAAGGGATATGTGTGATGCTTCGAAAAATCAAATTTTCTCCCCTGTGGATCTACCGCTACAGTTCGTGACACTTGGGAATCAATTTTACTACCACATTATTAAAACTAGAGGCAAAATAATCTTGAACAGCTTTCATTTTAAAATTTAATACTAGTGATAAATGTACAGAATGATTTACCAGATAACTGAGAGCAAACTAAGAGTATTCAGAATAGAAGAAATCTTGCAGATGGTACAAAGACAACTTTGGCATTTAATCCAACAGCATAAAGCTGAATGAGATCTGCGGGACTTTGAAATTACACTTCCATACGGCTGCTGTTATAGAAAATCACCAGCGAATGTTATCAAGTTTGTTGAACACTACTTATAATAAAGATTATCATCCAAGGAAAGAAGAAAAACCATTGATTGAAAAGGTAGACACTCCATTGCTGTAATTCAAATGAAATCACTGGCATATTTGTCACAGTGTGGAGAACATCATCTCCAGTTTTTTGTCATCAAATTATTAATGGGGGATTGGAGATTATTTGATAAAAGGCTGAAAGGGAGATACTCTGAGCAAAACAAGTTTCAGTGACACTCAGAGAAGCAGGTGCTGATGAATAAAACATTGAGGTGGTGGAGTACAATGAGGTGTATAGATGATTTGGACATGCAGCTCGTGTGGACTGATTAGAGTGACACAGCCCATTCTGGGTGAAGAAAATTAAAACAATCATAGGCTTTAAAAAGGAGATTTCTTGCCAGGGAATTTATACATGAATTTTTTTTTGAAATATGACATTTCTTCTATAGTGATTGCTGCCTTTGAGATGCAATTCCGGTCAATGAAGGATTCAAGATAAGAATAGAAATGGTCCTGGAGAAAGTATCTTCCACACTTATATTCTGGGATAAAATTCAATTAAACTCTCCCTTTGGATCAGAAATTGCCATTGGTCTTCATGCTGAGATCCTATCATGACTGTAGAACATCTATCAGGTAAGAGGAACGATCTGAACTAGTAGAAAAAACACACTAAAACTCACCTGCCAACCCAGCTGTTCAACGTCTAGTGCCTTTGGTGGGAGGATTTCTCTGACTCAGTGAAATCCGTGTCATTTTGTCCTTCATGGATGTAAACTGCCTTTTTTTCTTTTATAGTTGAGTTAACAGTAATTTATTGGCAAAGCTTTATGTGGTTGTGATACACCTTTAAATTTTAGACTATCACAATGCAGGTACCACCCCAACACTGAGGCAGTCCCATCATCCTCTGAGGCCAAAGCTCCCCATGTGTTAAGGATGGGTGAGCTGGATGGACTCTAAGGGCTCTTGTGGATTTCACAGTCAACAAAAATAAAAGGTTTCACACTGTATAAACATCCATATCTTCTTAAACTCTAAACATGTAACAAGCTCGTTTTCCTCTGTTCACTCTCAATGTTGAAAAATCTTAAGATACTTTGGTCAAAAGGCCTTAGACTTAGTACCAAAAGTCCAATTAACTAGTTCTTATCAACAGTGTTAACATTGTTACATTTCCAAACGGAAATAATAATAATTGTGAATGTGGGAATTCCCTGGTGGTCCAATGGTTAGGACTCCATGATTTCACTGCCAGCAGCCTGGGTTCGATCCCTGGTCAGGGAACTAAGATCCCGCAAGCTCCGTGGCACAGCCAAAAAGACCAGTGTGAGCAGTAGTTTACCACTCAGTTTCCTGTATACATTATCTCTTTGATCCTTATGAAATTCCTATTACCCCATTTTTTTGCATTAACAACTTAAAACTTATATTTGTTTGTTTATTGTGGTAAGCACACCTAACATGAGATCTACCCTCTTAACAGATATTTAAGTGCACAATCCAGTACTGTTATCTGTAGGCACTATGTCATACAGCAGATCTCTAGAAATTATACATCTTGCATAACTGAAATTTTAGGCCTGTTAATTAGCAACTCCCCATCTCCCCCTTTCCACAGCCTCTGGCAATCACCATTCTATTCTTTGTTTTTATGAGCTTACTCCCATTTTATATTTAAAGAAACCAGGGTTCTAAGATGTAAGTAATTTTTCCAGACCATACAACCAACAAGTAGAGAGGCCAGAGTTTGAGCCCATATTGACTCCAAAGGCCAGTATTTCCATGACACCTCATTACTTATAAAGGGAGGTGGACTGCTGTAAAAATAGTAATGACTAAATTTTAATGAGGAGTTTCTATGTGCCTGAAGCTGTGCTAAGAGCAGCAACATGTCAATTCTTATCAAAAACTTGTTAAGAAGTATAATTGGCTCCATTTCACAGAAGAGGAAACACACTTGTAGAGCTAGAAAATCACACTGGGAATAAATCAGGCAAGTTGGATCCAGAAGCCCAGTCATGAAATCACTGAATGTGCTGCCTCCTTTCCCATGTGGGGAGGAAGGAGGGAACATTACCTGTTCCCAAAGCACCTGAGGGAATAGTTGTTTACATCAAGTTATCCCCCAAAGAAAACTGGTCTTTCTCTCTTTGACAGTGTCCTAAAGTGATGCTACTTTGGTACTGAACCTGAGGACACAAGGCTCCACTGAGGCTGAAATGCTCGCCTTGGACCACAGCCCCTTGGCTCTCCCTTCTGAATACAACACACTGTTGAGTTCATTTTTCCTCAAGGGGACAAAAATATGACAGAATTTGAGAAGTTCTAAGGAACGGTAGAAACAAACCCAAATAATCACAGCTTATTGAAGGAGCCTAGTGTGAGGTTGCCTTGGTGACCAAATCCTGCTAGACTGGGGGATTTAGGGGATCCCCAGGGCCTTGAAAGGAAGTAAAATCCCATCACCCTTGAGGCATGTGCATTCTCACTGCAGTACTCTGCACACCACTTTGCCACGCTCTTTATTTTTCAGTCATTTCCAGTCTCATTCATTGATGACTCTGGTGTTTGCTTCAGTCAGGCTTCCTTTCCCATGGTCCACTCTATCAGATCAAATGTTCAAAGTGCTCTCTATATGCCCATGAAATTCTATCATTTAAGCTTGTTCACTCAAAACCCCCCCCACCAGATCTATTCTCCAACCTCATAGCGACCTCCAGCCATTGACTCTTATCTCTTTTCTCCCTCTCCATCAGTCTCTTCCCCTTCTCGCTATGCCAGCTAGACCCTAAGGACCATAACTAGTGCCTAAATGTCCCTTATCTTCTGTCCTTTCAAAGCACCTACCCTGACTCCACCCCAGATGAATCTAACTGCTTCCTCCATGGCTGCATCTAGACTGTTGGGTACCACTGGAGGAAATTACACAAGTTGGCTCACTGGTACCACTAGAAATGCATGGTCACCAACCTCAACTGTCCAGGAAGTCTACTATGTTTTCCTGGTGAGTTCATATTCCTATTATTTTCAACATTTTCTCCTCTTCTTAAATCTCAGATTCTCTTGCCTCCTCATTTACTGTTTATCCTTGAAACCAAATATGCATATGTTCCTGCACTACTCCTACAACATCTGTTATTGGGACCCCACCCAGATATCCTTTACAGAGAGGCATACCCATTCCCCAGCTGCTGTGGAGTTGCTGCTAATGGGTCACTCCTGCACCCTTCTCTAAGGTGTGAGATTATGCCCTTTGATTACGGAAGCCGCCTTACCCAGAGATGCCTGGGAGGTTATGTACCCCACTCCACTTCCAGCAGAGCAGCCAATGGGTAATGACTGCCTGAGGCAGGGATATAGAGGTCTAGCCCCCTTGCCCCAAAGACAGACAAACTCAGCAGAAGCAGTTCACACACCAGAGCTCCCTGAGGGATTGGGCTGAGGCTGGATTTTTGAAACCACACCTTTGCTTAGCTTTTTCCTGCAACCCCTGCTTCCCATACTGCCTTAAGTATTTTTCTTGAGAACACTCCCTCAATCAGTCACTAACACAAAAATCCCCATATTGAGCTCTGCTTCTAGGGAACTTGACGTAAGATACCCATTGACTTTTTCCCCTCCTTTCCCCTTGTTGGACCAGAGTGATCCCTGCTCCTATTCAAGGCCAATGCCTCCTCCTGTGTTCTGGACCCTGTGCCATTCTGACTTCCCAGGAATCCTGCAGAATCAATAGTCCTTTCTCTTTTTTGTTGGCTCCTTCCCAACAGGACTGAAGCAAGCTCAAGCCTTTCCCATCTTAAAACACTAAACCTTCCCTCAGGCCCACCTTCTTTATGGCTACTGCATTCCTTTCTCTTCTCTCTCATAGCCAAACTTCAGCATTAGATTGTTGGTGTTTGTTTCATGGTTACATTTCTCCTTCATATGAAGACCATAAAGTGTCCACCTTATGGAAAGATTATGGAGAACTCAAGATATGGCCAGAAGGGAGAACTTTCAGGATGTTCCTGCCACTCTTATTGTTATTTTGAGCTTTTATGACACATGAGCTGGTGAACGCTGCCCCGTGGTGCTGTTTACATGTGCCTCCTCCATTGCCTCACCTCCTACTCTTTTCTCAGCCCACTCCAATCTGGTTTCTTCCCCTGCCACTTTACCTCTGACCTCAATTTTGCTAAATCTAATGGACATCTTTCAGTTTCCATCTTACTTGTTTCTCTCCCTCAGTCTTTGCTTCACTACCTTTTCTTGGCTTCTCTCTCTTTGTGCTCCTCCTGCCTGTCCAGCTGCTCCTTTCTGGCTCCTTTTTGGGTTCCTCTTCTTTCAATGTCCGTTAAATGATGGCATCTCGTGAAGATCTATCTGGAACCTAAATTATTTTCACTCTGTTTGTGCCCTAAGCAACTATATTCATTTTGAAGGCTTTAATTACCATCTTTATACAATGGATTCACAAATATCCAGCTCATGCCTTTCCTTTGAACTCCAGACTCATATATTCAACAGACTTTGCCACATCTCCCTGTGGCTACTTTAAATATGCCTTAAACAGAATATGTCCAGAATTAAATGCATCATTTTTCTACCCAAACTGCTCCAACTCCAACCTGATAGCCTTAAGAAATATCACCATCACCCACATAATTTCTCAAGTCAATAATTTATGAGTCATTTGTTATTCCTCCCCAACCACATAATCAATCACTGAGTCATGTTAATTCAACCTCTTGAATATCTCTCAGATATATCCCTTTCTACATATTTTCCCATGACAGTATGCTAGTTTAGCCATTGTTTCTTGTCTAAAATATCACAATAATCTCTATGTCTCCATTTATAATCTTTATATCAATTAGGGGTTAGTTGCAGGAAATAGAAAACACTTTAGTTCTTATGTATAAAGGGCTTTAATACAGGAAACAAGGAGCTTGCACAATCTTGGAAGGACTGGAAGGCTCTGGGTTAGGCTTCCAGAAATAACATCCAGAACAATACCACAAAATGAGCCCAGCAGGGGAACTGCTCCCCTACCACAATCAGGAAGGTGGAGAGTCAGGAAGCCATCATTGGAAATTTTGACCCTAAGAATATCACATTAGAGGTGATCTGGGGTCACAAAGGCAGTGAAGATGCCTCTAGTGGCCCTTTTGCTGGTGCCTGACACTGAGCTGCTGCTGCTGGGAGGGCCAATGGCCATGATCAATCATGCCAGCTGAGACTACCTTCTAAATCTCCCAGATGCATGTAATTGATGGAATGTTATCTGCTACAGAACCTGAGCTGGAAACTGGTCTTCAGCAGCCTCTGCAGCACAGGAAAGCATGTTTGAGGGAGGCTGAACTGGACATTGAACCAGTCAACCCCTGACCCCCATCTGCCACCCTCTTCCCATTGACACCACCGTATTTCCTTTTCCTCTCTAACCCCTTTTCCTCTCTGCTGCCAGAACAATGCTTTAAAAGCACAAGACAGATGACAAAATCCTCCTTAAAACTCACTGATGTTTTCCCATTGCTTTAAAAGTATAATCCAAATTCCTCATCATGGCCTTACTTATCATGTGCTTGCTAAGGGCCAGGCACTGTGCTAAGTGATTTTTGTGGGTTAAGTCATGTAATTCTCAAAATAAGCCTATGGGTCAGGTATTCTGGTTTTACAGATGAGCCAACTTAGAGAGTTCAACTTCTCAAGGTCACCCTAATTTAGGAGGCAGGCAATCAGACTTTCTGACTCCATAGCCTATGCACTTAGCTCTGTGTTGTACTGTCTCCATCAGGAGAGGCCCTGGTGATGTCTCCAGCTTCACATCTTACCAACACCTCCCTCACATCCTGTGCTCTGCCCAGGCTGGCCACCCTTATTCTAGAAGATGGTGTGCTCTCTTGTGCCTCCAAACTTTGAATTTATTGGTCCCTTTTGTAGAATGTTCTTCCTCCTCTTTTTCCCTAGCTCATGTCAGCTCATCCCTCAGAACAACTCAGCCAAATACCCTTCCTCTGAGAAGCCTCTCCTGACCCCTTAGAAGATGCTGAGTCTTTAAGGGTACCACATCTCCTCTACTATAGGACTTCACACGTTTGGAATTATCCACCAAATCATCTAATAATTCTTTATTTAATGTCTGTCTTCCTCACAAAACTGTATGGTGACAGTCTCTGTGCCTGTAGTGTTCATCACTCTCCCAGGTGCCTAGAATTTTGCCTCCTACAAAATGGGCACTCAGCAAATATCGATAAACTGACTGATTAAGGGAATGAAATTTTTAAAACTCATTTTCCGAAATGAGTGACAAAAAAAAAATAGCTCAACAAAAATTATGGACCAATTCCCCCTGAAAAAAGAAAGGGGAGAGATTAAGGGAAATTGGAAAGGTTGCAGATCTCATTAACCTCCTGGGTTCATTTAGGAGCAGAAAGCAGTGGGAGAGAGAAACAGGATTGCATTGTGACTGGATCCCTGTGCACAGCCCAGATCTCACTCCATGCCCACCTTGAATCAAGGCTCAGCTTTCGCACATCCTGGAATTAGATCCAAATCCACAATGTTATATTTCCAGTAGGTTGGGGGGCAACAGAGGAGTATATATTTCATACCACGAGGCCAAACCTCATAAATATTCTCTTTAAACATCTTTGCTCTGTCCCCAAAGTTCTCTCCAGATGCCAGCTAAATGACCTCCCCTTTCTCCTCCGGAGTAGCCCTTCCTACAGCTTCCCCAACCAGGCCAGACCCTGCCTCCTTCCTGCCAGAGGCTACTCAGATTCTGTGTGTCCCTGTCTTTCTTTCTTTGGGTAGGGCAGTGAGATTCATGCTCTTAGAATCTCCAGGGAGCATCCTCGCACTCAGCCCCTGCCCAATAACAAAGCCTGCTTCTTGGGATCCACCTCCCCTAGGAGGCAGGGTGGACTGTAAATGTAGTGAGGATAGTTGGAGGTAAGTTAAACCAGTGTAATTTTTGTCCCTGCTAATCCTACTTTCCTTGTCATATGCGCTCCGACATCAAGAACCTCGCCCAATAGGGCTCAGATCATAGAGTTTCTTCCATGATGTAGCAAGGATGCTTCTCCTTCTGCTATTAAGTCTGAGATCTGAAACTCAGTGCCCTGGGAAATAGGATAAGTGCTCTCCAAAGGGAAGTGTGAGATGAAACACCCCTTCCACCATAATGAAGTGTAGGAAGAAGTAGGGTGAAGATGTCAGACACATGTCCCTACTGTCTTCCTCAGTGGGTGGAAGTTTTGCTGGGGTTGGTAGAAATATCCTGATAGGTAAGGGGGAGCCAAGATCATCATGGGGCTGGAGGTTGGAAAGAATCATTCTTCTATGGGCACTGCCTGGGGAAAATGACATATACATGGCCACACCCATGTGGCACAGGGAGGATGCAGCCACTCAGTGTGAGGGGCCAGAGAGGATACCCTGTGGTGACATTCCTGGATCTCTCAGGCTTATGTGGGGGCTTCGGGGCACCTGAAAGTTCCTATATGTTCAATGCAAGAGACAAAGTACAGAGAAGACTATTGGTATAGCAGAAGCCTGGGTCAGGAGGCCATCAAGGGTGGGACCTCAACGACAAGAGGCAATGACAGTGGTACCTAAACAAACACTAGCTCAGCCATCAGAGCAGCTCGGCCACCCAACAGTGAAGATGAGAGAAAGAGCACAACCTCCATAGCAGGACTCAAAGCTTTCCCACCCCCAGAGGGGAGGCAGGAGGAGGGGAAAGAAGAAATGGCTTTGAATTGACCAAATATTTACCCAATAGAGACTGTTCTAAACCAAAAGAGACTCTTTACATGATTCGAGTTGGAGAAACCATTATTTGGCAAGTTCAGAGTGTGTTGCCTGCCTCCTTCCCTCTCCCCACTCTCTAGCCCAGTCTCAGCGGAGCAGGCTGGAGAGCAATGGGGCCTGGCAGCCCCAGGGCAGCTGACAATACTTAGAGAGACAGCGTCCTTCAGGACTGAGGCATAAGTCACTGGGCTACATCTCAGCATCCACATGGCCTCAACAGGGATTCTGACAGAAGCCATGGTGGAACACACCTCCTAACCTGAAGGCTCTGGTTATTCATGAAACAGCCTGCTCCTTGGATCTCTCAATGCAGTTGCTGCCTGTAGCTGGAAGGCTTAAAAAAAAAAAAGCCCAATTACATTTTGAAACCCATTTAGTTGGCTCTAGCAATGAGCCCCCATCCCAGGAGATGATGAGGAAAGCAGCCAGCTGCTATCTCACATGGCAAACACAGCCAGCCAAAGACACCCGGAGGAGCAGGGCAAGCATTCTGGAAGTCCACTGGGCTACAGCCTATCTGCACACCGATTAAGCAAGAGTGAGGAACCCAAATATGAGTTTAGTTTGAATGCTATTGCCATGGTCTTTTATTGTGGTCTTTAAGAAATGGTGGGTGATGCGAGGGGAGGGAGAGGGTACAGTGAGGAAGGGCTGAGGTTTTGGAAGGACGAAACTGCCGGGAACTGCAGCTTTGGAAATGCCACTTCAGCTGTTTCAGTGCTATGGTTGGTTGTATAAAATGATCGTTATCTTGAGGCCTAAATTCTGCTGATTCAATTGCTCTTATCTGAATTTTCGAATTATTCCTGACAAGATAATAAGTCTCTTTCAAAACATTAAATTGGATAAATCTCCCTGCTGGAGGTCTCCAGCTCGATTTAATTTTCTGCAGATATTCTAAGGATCTAATGAGAAATCAAAATGAAAAGGCTTAATTGGAATTTCTCTGATTCCCCAACATGAGGTCTTTGGAACATGGAAATGGTCAGGCAACAAGATATTTCTTTTCTCTCTCCCTCTCTGGGTTTAGCTAAGTCCCACCCCTGGCCTTTAGACCATCTTGTTAAACTTCACAGTCTATAGAAGGCTGAACGCTAATTACAGAGCTTGATTCTTGCTTGTTTTTGTGGCCAATTTTTTTTTTTTTTTCCTTTTGCGGTACGCGGGCCTCTCACTGTTGTGGCCTCTCCCGTTGCGGAGCACAGGCTCCGGACGCGCAGGCTCAGCGGCCATGGCTCACGGGCCCAGCCACTCCGCGGCATGTGGGATCTTCCCGGACCGGGGCACGAACCCGTGACCCCTGCATCGGCAGGCGGACTCCCACCCACTGCGCCACCAGGGAGACCCCGTGGCCAATTTTAATACACTCCCCAATTTTCTCTAGATCTATTAAGGCTGCATGCTATGTCTTCAGCTGAGCCGCATGGACACAGCACATCAGATGGGAATTTTCAGACCTGCTATTCTACAGAACTTGGAGGTCTGAGAACTAAGCTTGTAGAGTCTCCTGGAAACTGGTTTGCCAAAATTCATTTCTTTGACTCTCAGAAGCTTCCCTAGAGAAATGCCTTTGGGTGTTGTTACCATCCATGCTGGATGCTAACCATTACCCTTTATTGAGCACTTACTACGTGCCAGGCACTTGGCTAGCCTTGCACATGCATGTTTCATTTACTCCATCTCCACAGAACACGCCAATGAAGCAGGTGCTACACTTATCCCCGTATTATGGATGAACAAGTAGACTCAAAGAGAAGTGATTTACCCCCAGGTCACACACTTAGTAAACAGTGTGTGTGTTGGGAAGAGGGCACAGATTTGAGTCTAGATTTGTCTGCCTCTCAAACTCATGCTCTCATTATCCCGAGAATAAACCAACTAAGTTACACAAAAATTGCTTTTAATGAGGTTCCAGGAGAGGATTACTGACTTTGGATAACAGAGTCATCTGTTATCTTGTCAACCCATCCATCATAGACACTAACTCTTCTATCGCTTTCAGAACCTTTTGCAGAGATGGACAATGAGGCAGGAGGACAGAGAATGGGGTATAATTTCCTCACCAAAGAAGCTGCTGTCCCCCACGTTGGGAGGGAGATTGACGTGACAGTAACCACCTCCATGTTTGTTCCCAGGATTAAGAGAGAAGACAGAGGAGCCACAATAGCTTTGCTTGGCACAGATCCCACCTCATTAGAGATGACACTGGCCACTTGACTGGTCCTGGGGTAAATACGGAAGGAGAGCCTCACTAGAGAACCACATCAACAGACCAAAGAGCACCTGCCCACGGGCTTTATTCTGCCCCCTGCTTGCTACCCGAGCTGACAACTCCAGCCCCAGATGACGGCTGCTCCTGTCACGTGATACTAATGGCCATCCCAGATTAATAGAGCCAGGAGGGTAAAGACCAGCCAGCAACTGCTTCGAATGGTCATTTTCAGTGTGGACTTTGCTCTTGCCCTATCACTTCTTGACTTTTATCATCTGCCATGATGAAAGTGCATAAAAGGGTGCTTTGGCCAGGATACTCTTTCAGACTGGGCTTGCTCACAAAACTTCACTGTAAATATAAAATGGCCTGTGCCCCTGGCTTTTAAATCCACAGGAAAGGAATGTGGTGAGGAAGGGTGGAAGGAAATTACTTTGACCTAATCAGCACAAAAACTTTCAAAATGAGGAAAGTTGTGCGGAAATTTCTATTTAGGGCACAGGAACGTCCCCATAAATGGGTGACTAAGACCTCAGAGGGCTCAGCACCGGTGTCTGGAACTGTAAGAGCTCTCCCACCCCGCCTCCACCCCAGTACCTCGCATCCGTGCACACTCAGATCATGGCTGGATCAAACTCATGAGCCATATGTTATTTATACCCCTGACTACTTTCCAAAAGATGTGAGGTAGCTTACATCAAAAGATACATGTCCAATAATCCTGTAAAAACAAGACTTAAATGATAAGAAGCAAACATTGAAAGAGACCAAACAGAAAATATTATCGTAGAGACCTAGACCTGGATGAGTATAAAATGTTACTTTGAGCCTCCTGACACCCAAGGTGAAAAAGAACCATGTTAAGGTGCATAATTCTCAATATCTGATTTTAAAAGCACATCAGATTTGTCAGGGGATGTGGATTACTCAGTTTGTTCTGTTCCGTGGTCGCCCACCGCACCCCAAGCAAAGACCAGACAAAACAAAACCTTAGTGATGGGAGGGCAAACCCTCTGCCTTAAACAAAACAGTGTGGTCACAGCAATATCCTTTCTCACACTGCAACACCCTCTGGCTATTCTCTTGGACATCCTTTGTTCATTCTTGGTAAACCTTCTGTACGATTCTGCATGAGAATTAATTTCATTAAAATACTCCCTGCAGGAGTGTAACAACAGTTGTCTGGTAGCAATAGCTGAAGTTCATTTCTGAACCTTGTGAGAAGGAGTCAGGAGAGATTAGTTACTATTTCCAAAGGTCTGGTTACAAGAGGGCATGATGACATTCTAGAGAATATTGACACGGGAGTCAGAACACCTGGGTTCTTGTCCCAACTGGATAACTAACGTAACTGTGTGTCACAGGGCAAGCTCTTTCCCATCTCTGAGCTGCACTTTCCCCATCTGTACCAAGAGAGGGTTGAAATAGTTCAGACTTTCTCAACTCTGGCCACACATTAGAATCACCTGGGCAGCTTTTAAACGTACATATGCATGGCTTCCTCCACAGATAAACTAATGATTTGTACTTCCCTAGGGGTAGCGCCCAGGTATCAGTGTTGTTGAAAACACCTTGGAAGATTCCCATGTGCAGCCAGGACTGAGATCACTGGAAGGGATGATATCTAAGAGACCTCTCCAGACCCATGCTTCCATGGAGACTTTCCTATTTTGAGGGATGCCTCAGTGAATGATTCCCCTGGGCATGGAGCTCTTTCTCAGAGTCAGCTAGGTTAAAAAGAACAAACTAGAAAGGTCCTTATAAATCATGCAAAATGAGCTGCCTGCTTCTGCAGCTGCAGGACAAAAATACCTCGGTGCACTTGGTCTATTTCTCCCTCCTTGCTGGTGGTAAACAGCAGCCCTCTAACACAGAGCATGTGCTCCACCATCTGTGACCTCAGTCTACCTTTCTGGCTTCCTCCTCTCCCCATGTGAGCCCTTTTACCTCACTTCCCTAGTGCATACAGACAGAAAGCTGATAGCAGACCCTAACCCTCAAGGATAGGCTGACTAAACTCAGATAAAACACTAAATTGTTACTTCAATTTACATTTCAAGTAAGCATTAACTCAGCACCTATGTGGCAGAGGCTTGGTTAGGCATGTTCACTGTCTCATTTTAAACATTTGATTGGCATTTGTAGAAAAGGGGAGAGATCCCCCTCCCCTCTGACCATCACTGTTAAAAGAACAGCAAGCATGAGGCAAGCCATAGGGTTAGGAGTCGGCTGGACACGAGACCACAGGTGGCTGGCCTTGAAGAATCACCTCTTCTGAGGGACTTGGTGGAGAGGTTGAGGGTGGAGTCTAACAGATGGTCCTCTCCAAGGAATTTGGCAACCAATGGCTTCTCCCAGGAACCGGAGCCCAACTTGTCATAGCCGTGGTTGACCAGCAGGCCTGTGCTTCCAGCCCCTTACCTGCATTCTTCAAGTAATCTGGTCAATTACATCCTAACTCCCATCCATTGGTCCAAGACTGTGTGTTAATATTTTGCATCCCCTGGACTACTTGGAAATAACATAAGTATATGTTATCCTATATCCTGACATTCCAGTCTACTATACCTCCCCCCCAAAACTGACTTCCAACAAAACAGCATAAACACTATAAAAAAAACTTCTAACAAGAGTTCACTAACATAGAATAAACATTAAGTTATTGAGAGGATTATGGTTTCAGTATAGAATATAAACATATAACACCCTGATAAACTAAGAATAATATAGCCGACAAAAATTGAGTGGTCAGGAGAGGAAGGAGGCAAAAAATAAGCAGTATAATAATCAACCCACCTACCATAGTAAAGATCAAAATTCACCTCTAAAACTGAAATAGAATTAAAAATAGAGTTAACTCAAAGATTCTATAATATATATTTTCTTGACCATAACAGAATTTTGGGAATTAATGAATTTTGGGGGAATTAATGATACCTGTAGTAAAAAGTGTTTAATAGAAGTTCAAAAAGTCCTTCAATTTTGCATCAGTTTCTTTCCCTTCTATTAAATTCATGCAAAATTAAATGTAAATTTTTTATTTTCTCAAAAACGTGTATTACAGATTTCTCTCTCTCTCTGATCCATATATATACTCATACAGAAATGTTTGGAATTATGCTCACTGAGTGTGAGCATAATAATAATAATTATGTGAGCATAATAATAATATTAATTATTTCTAGGCACTGGAGGTTTAGTTAATTTGTTTCTTCAGTATTTGTTCTTTTCTGCCTTGTTTGCATTTTTTACCATGATCATGTACTATGTTTAAAAAAAAATCATGGGAATTCCCTAGTGGTCCAGTGGTTAGGACTCTGTGCTTTCACTGCCGAGGGTACGGGTTGGATCCCTGGTCCAGGAACTAAGATCCCGCAAGCTGCGCCATGCGGCAAAAAATAAAAATAATAAAATAAAATCATGACTTGAAAAAGTCAGTGACTATAAGTCCATGGATGGCTTCAAGATGGACTCTGAAATTCTATGCATAATATCCATGTGTGTGATTTTTTTCTGGAAAGTATGTCATATTCTCATCCAATGTCAGAAGTATTTATGACTCCAGAATACAGTTCTATGCTTTCTGCATTTCTTCTACTTTTGGTTTTTAAGCTTCTGGTTAATAATAAAGCTGCCTTAGACTGTCAACCAAATACTAGGAACTGTACCAAGAACTTTATATGTATTATCTTTTGGTTTCTGCACTTTACAAGATAGATATTATCACTCCCATGTTATGGAGGAGAAATGAAGGTCAGAGTTGCCTACTCACTTGCCCAGAGTCACAGAACAATCAGAGGTAGACCTTGTCATCTGAATTCATCTCTGCGTGGGTCTGAAGTTTGCTCCAATACATTCATCTACCTCATCAGATACGTCATCAGAAGTCATTCGTCTGCCAGCATTTAAGGGCCTATGATTAGCTGCCAATGTCCCAGGTGCTGGGGACACAGCAATAAACACTGGACAAAATCTCTGCTTTCTTGGTGTTGATATTTTAAGAAATAGCTCAACCCAGATTTAAAATATGCTTATATTGTTTCATTTTATTTTTATGGCAACCCTGTGAGGCAGGCAGGTATTGCTATCCCTGATTTATAGCGAAGCCAACTGAGTCTGGGGGAAAGAGTTATCTGATTTGCATAGCTGTTACGGGATTGAGCCAGAATATCAAACCTGATAAGACTCTAAGTCTCATCTGTAAGTTTAAAATATGCATATATTTTAGAATTAGACCAGATCCTAGTAGCAAATAGTGGTAGTGATAGAATATAAAAATTAAGGGTAAGTTTTGCCCTCAGTCACACTTGATACAGGTTATTGGACATTGTGAAACAGATTAAGTTTTTCATTACCTCACTCCCACTCTCCCTTTCACGGTCCTTCTCTCCACTCCTGCTGATTTGTCCTCTACTTGCTCTCAATTGTTTACACACAACTCACTCTCTGTCTCCCCTCTCTGCTTCCCCCCAAAGCTGAGGGCTCAGTTGTGCTCAGTGCAGCTTTTCCATGCAGTCATTGTTGACTGAATACCTAGAGGACGCTGGGTGGCAAGTATGGGAAGGTACATATGTAAAGAATATGACACAAGGTCTCTCCCAGTAGGGACCAGCATTTGTGTTTTAAACTGGGATTTTTAAGCCTCAAAAGGCTTTAAGACCTAAAAAAATGGATCTCAAATGCTAGATTTTCAGGTATACTTTAAATGGTATATTCCATTGGAATCACATAAATTATTCAAGAGCTTGCTATAAATGCAGATTCCCACATTCCACCTTCAGAGAATCTCCAGTTCTGGGGTGATAGCCAGGAATTTACACATTCAGCAAGCTTCTCAGGGTCCATGCACCACATTTTTGAAAAGCACTGGTGTATGGAGAGAGAGTGCATTGAGCACCCACTCCAGGAATCCCTGCATCGTGGTTGCACACACAATACCTCTGTCAAAGCAGTTATCACACTCTGTTGCAATTGTCTGTCTGTGTCGATGTCTGCAACCAGACAGTGGAACCCATTCCTATTCATCTCTGCAGCCCAAGTCCCTGGCTCACGGTACCTTACCCAGAGACACTCAGTAAACATTTACCAAATGTATGAAGACAGGCCCAACTCTGCATTAGTCATACACACACACACACACACACGCACACACACACACAAACATACCATCACTCACTGTATTCCTATGGGAAAAGCTGGTCGTAGCCCTGCACCACTACATGGTGCCTGGGGTGAAGACCAGCTTCTACAATATGCTGAGAAGGAAGGTTTCATAAAGCCACAGCTTACCTGGCAGCTGGAGAAAAGCAACAAACCATATTACAAGAAGAGAGTTAAACTCTTGATGTATTCCCACTCCCGTCTAGCAAATAAAGGTGGCATGAAACATTCAATAATGAAATTGAGCATCTTGGTGAAGATCACAGAGCAAGGTGCTGAGATCTGGGACCAGAACTCTAATTTTTCTTTACTCTACATGCCCCTTTTGCTCTGATCAAACCTAAGAAATCCAAACTTCTTTGATCTTGTACCACTGTCAATAAAAATATAATGATACATTAGTAAGACCTAACTTTTCATATTGCAATACACTAAATATTAGAACTAGAATCTCTAATTCTGCCTAGCAATGGAAGCTCTTGCAATCACTCCACTCTGAAAACCCCTAGACTCTGTCAGCACTCTTCATTAAAACAGGAAAATCTAGGTTGGGAGCCAAAGGGAAAGGAACCCCAGCATAATATCAGGAAGGAAAAAGAAAAGATGGAAAAAAGAGAGGATGGGGGAGCAAAAAAGCAGGAGGGAGGGAGAGAGAAAAAAGGTAAGGAAAGATGAAAGGAAGAAAGGAAGGAGTGAATGAGGAATAAGGAGGAAGAAAAGGAGGAGGGGGAGGAGAGAGGAACGGAGGGAGGGGGGAGTTCTGAAGCCACACAGATTTTTTTTCCGGAAGCCAATTGCATTATACATACACAGGATCATCTTATGATATTGTTATTCTAACTCGCGAGCAGCAAGCTTGTGTTAGTCAAAGGGACATCAAGATGAGGTTTACTATTTCCCACACTTCCCTCACTCCAATTTACAGTTTAGTGACTTTGGTAAGACAGAGAGTAGCAATGTCCTGCCTCCATGGCTTCCCTGATGGCTGTGAGAGTCCATGAATGTGTTTATGGCTCATATCTCTCTAGTCCATAAAGCACCCAGAGCAGCACTCTGTTTTTCACCGTTCAGTTTCCAGGCATTTGACTGAGCCTCCAGCACAACGCAGCCCTGATAACAGAACAGATAAGAGACTTATGATGTGTAAACTGAGAGGATCCATTTGTTAACATGCCAGAATTTGTCTTCATAGAACTAAATAAGGTCAATAGTATTGCGAGCCCAGAAAATCCCTGTGAGTGCTGAAACTTTAAAACACATTGTTCTGTATGTCATACATTTGGAAAGAACTTTAAAGGTCATCTACTTCAATCTCCAAACTATAAATTAAGAACTAAAAACACAGTCACTTTATCTTTTGGGGCAGCCTGGGTTTCTTCATCTGTAACATGAGAGGGCTGGACTAGTCAGAGTCTAAGATTCATTCTGATTCCAACATCTCATAAATCAACCGGCATATCTAAGGTCAGTAAGCAGTCAAAGACTCCCTGGCGTGTGGTCAAACACACTGGATAAGAAAATACAACTATGGCTCTCTTCTGTCCTTCCAAATATCAACGTATAAATGCTAACTTTAATTTGAAGTGTTTAATGGAAATCTGGTCCAGCCTGGAAGATATGTCTACTACATCTAGAAATGTAAACAACTTTATTTCAGGAGAGTGAAGGGTTAATTATAGGCATTGATGAATAACTTTTATTTCCATGATTTTATCTCACCCTTGCCAAATGT
This sequence comes from Delphinus delphis, assembly GCF_949987515.2. Classification (NCBI taxonomy): domain Eukaryota; kingdom Metazoa; phylum Chordata; class Mammalia; order Artiodactyla; family Delphinidae; genus Delphinus; species Delphinus delphis. The sequence continues at coordinate 23,890,098 of NC_082702.1, read as the reverse complement.
GTGACTTCACTAGATGTGTCAAAAGGGTAGTAAAGTTTCCAAAGCTAAAAAGAAAGGGCAGGCCTTCTCAGACATCTGCAAATGCTAATTACTCATAATGGCAAGTCATTACCCAAATCCATTTCTGGAAAGTCACAAGGATTTGACAGGTCAAAGCAAAAATGTCATTTCAGGCTCCAGCAAGACACTCTGTCAAATTAACCCTCAGCATACTCATATTTACCACGCTCTTTTTCCAAGTAGGGGAAAACACAAATGCAAAGGGAGGGCTGGTACTTTAGAGAGAAAACCAATTCAAGGCCTACACTTGGGAAGGCAAGGGCAGCTATTGCGCTCCAGGGCTTGGGGATTTGTATCAAGGATTTCCTGCAGCACAACTTTAACTGCATAACTGTGGGCTTCCAGGGATACAGGACTCCAACAACAGACAGAAATGCAGCTATCTGGAATTTGAAGGTGGGGATACAAGAAAGTCAAAGCTCTTTGGAGACAGACAGAGTGAGACTGAGATGTGGCTGCCCATAGCAACGGGTCTTGTAAACAAATGCTGGTCCCATCCAGGTTTTTTATTTTTTTGCGGTACGCAGGCCTCTCACTGTTGTGGCATCTGCCACTACGGAGCACAGGCTCCCGACACGCAGACTCAGCGGCCATGGCTCACGGGCCCAGCCGCTCCACGGCATGTGAGATCTTCCCAGACCGGGGCACGAACCCGTGGCCCCTGAATCGGCAGGTGAACTCTCAACCACTGAGCCACCAGGGAAGCCCCATCCAGATTTTTAAAAATAAGTTTATTCATTATTTCTTTTATGCATTCAAGCATGTATTCAGTCAACGAATATTTTCTAAGTATCTACTTTTTGCCAATACTATTCCAGGTTCTAGGGATACAGTGGTGAATAAGAAAGACAGTGCTTGAAATGGGGATATATGTATATGTATAGCTGATTCACTTTGCTATAAGGTAGAAACTAACACATCATTGTAAAGCAATTATGCTCCAATAAAGATGTTAAAAAAAGAAAGAAAAAAAAAAAAAACCAGAAAGACAGTATTTGGCCTCATTGAATTTCCAGAAGGAGAATGAACAGTAACTAAATAATCACAGAAATGAGTAAGTATAATTAAAGTTCACATTTCATTAAGTACAATGAAGAGAATGAACAGGGCAGGATCAGAGATTTGAGCAGAGCCACTTGATCTAGTCAGCTGGCTAGAGGCAGGGTCATCCTAGCTTTAGAAGATCAAGAATAAGGAACAGTAGCATTCCAGGTGGAAGGTACATTCTGTGTAAAGGCCCTCAGGTGGGCATATAGGAACTGGAAAGAAAGGGCAGTGTGGCTGGAACATCAGACACGTGTAAGAGTGGGGACAGCAGAGCCTGGAGAGGTGTGAGGGGGCCTCCGAATTACCAAGGCCACTTAGGAACAGGAGTGAGGGTGCAGGAGAGGGTAGGAGAGAGCACATTCTGAAATTCACAGGCAAAAATAGGTCAAGACTGGTACGGAGAAGCAGATCCCTAGACTAGAGGAGGCTGCCTGAGGACCTCAGGACTGTGAATAAATCATGGAGGGACTTGTACTGGATATGAGACGTCTGGGATTTCCCTTAAATTCAATGGGAGGCCACTGAAGTATTTTAGTTGGAGAGTGATATGATTTGATATATTTTTTAAGATCACACTGGATATACAGAGGTAAAAATGAAAGAACAAACACTACTTGCAACAACATGGAGCATCTTAAAAAGATACTGTGAGACACCAATTTTTTTTTAAATAAATTTATTTATTTTTATTTTTGGCTTCATTGGGTCTTTGTTGCTGCGTGAGCTTTCTCTAGTTGCGGCGAGCGGGGGCTACTCTTCGTTGTGGTGCGCGGGCTTCTCTTGTTGCAGAGCATGGGCTCTAGGCATGTGGGCTCAGCAGTTGTGGTTCACGGGCTCTAGAGCGCAGGCTCAGTAGTTGTGGTGCACAACTTGTGGGCTTATTTGTTCTGTGGCATGTGGGATCTTCCCAGACCAGGACTCGAACCCGTGTTCCCTGCATTGGCAGGCAGATTCTTAACCACTGCACCACCAGGGAAGCCTGAGATACCATTTTTACAAAGCTCAAAAACAAACAAAACTAAGTAATACTTTATTTGAGGATATAGGCGGGAAGGAAGAATATTTTTTAAAGGGAACTATAAACATGACGTTCAGGATGGTGGTTACCTCTGGGAAGAGGAAAAGTGTGGGATAGGGGACACATAGGTAGTTACTGGGTTGTGTCCTAAGGGGGACGGTTGGTTTTGAGTATTCATTTGATTATGCTTGACCATATATATATGGTATATATATATATATGTATATATATATACACATAAACATTATATATATGTAATATACATATAATGTATCAAATATTATATTTAAGAGAAAACTGGGTCCTTCTGGCTCCTGCATGGAGAAAGGATTGAGGGAAGCATGAGAGGAAGGCATGAAATTAGTTAGGGGCTGTCTCAGTGCCCAGGTGAAACACTTTGAGCCTCCAGGCTCTTCCTACTCGGAAGAGCCGAGAGAGAGCCACTGCCCACCAGTCACACCTGCCCAGCACCTGGCACCACTCTGTGCACATGGCCGACTCAGTAAACTTTCCATTAATAAAATTATGAATTCCCATGTAGAAAGAGCAGCTAGATGTATTGAAATGCAAGACACAGACTCACAATAGTTACTGAACCATTGACTCTATGACAACTACATGTTTCCAATCAATGTCATATTCATTATTTGTTTTTATCCAAATACAGTAGATTTATACATTACATAGAAAGAAAGGTTCACACAGCAAAGTGAGGGTTGATGTGGAACTGGGTGGACCTCTCCAAGTTGACATCCACTATATTTTGATGGCTCTCAAATATCAAACATAAATAATTGCCTTGAGTACTACCCCACCCCCCAAACCACTCTGGTTCAGCTCTGCCACATTTCGGTAAGTATTTTTCAAACTCTGTAGCCATTAGAGTTTGTTATACACACACATACGCATACACATATACATATATTGTATACATATCCTCTATATAAGTATCTGATTCCGTTTGCCCATCCCCAACAATTTCATCAGATTATGGAGGGCAATATGTAAACTTTCTCAATTTTTGCAAACCATAAATTATTGGGAATGTGAGCATATTGAGTCACTACTACCATCACTCCACCAAAATTGACTCAGTTGCTCTGGTGGCTATGGGGGTCCCCCTTTTTTCCTCACAGCACGAAGCCAAATGCTCTTTTCATGATAAAGCCTTTCCATAGATGAGGAGATGGTTAGTCAGACAAAGCTAATGAAGACTAGCTGTCCACTCTTGCTAGAAACTTCCTAAATTCTAGGCCTTGACACCAGACTCACCGTAGTTGATTAATAAAATTTCCTCTGCATTCTGGGGCAGTAATTATCAATTCACCTGATGCCAAGACATCTGATTTCTTCCTACAAAGGCCCAAATCCCCTCCATGATTGTGTTAATTATAATCTGAGGTACAGTTCACCATCAAGGATATCGGAAATTTACTGCTGAGCAAGGGAGCAACTAAGATTCAAGATCTAATCCTGAGTCCAGAAGCAGAACCACAGAAATCAAGATGTAGAGTGTGGATGTAGTGGGTGAATGCCACTACACAAGGTCAGAAGCTTAAGACATCAGAGTCTGAATTGTCAAATCCAGGTAGGAGCCTAGAAGAGAAACTGCAGAAATAGTTGGTAAGTATATTGGAATATAATACCATATGCCAAAATTCACATGCTGAAACAGGCTAGACTGCCAGAAAGACGCCAAACCCTAAGGGAGAGGAGTTTTTCGGAAGATCTTAAACACCTGGTGGATTTCTTTTTCCTAGAGTAAAAACTGTTAATATCTGCTAAGCGTTATGTGCCAGGGATCACGATAAACTCTTTACACGCAAAGCCTCATTTAATCTGCATAAAAATGAACTATCATTATTTTCCCAATTTTGCAGATAAGGAAACTGAGGCTTAAGAAAATGAAGTGACTTGTACAAGGTCACACAGCTATTGGGAGAGAGGAGAGCTACTGGGAAAGGGAGAAAGAGAAGGAGACAGAGAAGCTGAGCTGGACTCAAATCTAACAGTCTCACTCATGAGCCACCAACTTAACCAACAATTGATACTATGCTCAGATAAACCTTTGCCTTCAGTTCCCTTTAATATTTCCTAACAACACACGTATATGTTACAAAAAGAAAAAGCAAGTTTGGGCTTCCCTGGTGGCGCAGTGGTTGAGAGTCCGCCTGCCGATGCAGGGGACACGGGTTTGTACCCCGATTTGGGAGGATCCCACGTGTCGCGGAGCGGCTGGGCCCATGAGCCGTGGCTGCTGAGCCTGCGCGTCCAGAGCCTGTGCTCCGCAACGGGAGAGGCCACAGCAGTGAGAGGCCCGCGTACCGCAAAAAAAAAAAAAAAAAAAAAAAAAAAAAAGAAAAAGCAAGTTTATATTCATTTGACTTTGACAGTTGAGCATTTTTTATGTTCTTTTCAGTGACTAGAGAGAGGTCATAATTGAGAACCACTGCTTTAGGCTTAAAAAGACCCCACAGATGGGACCGTCAGGGCGCTTCACCCTTGAGTTCCCCTTGGAGAATTCAGTATCTCCATTATAACTCCACATGGTCCCTCCAGCCTGCTGTCTGTGACTGTCATGCCTTGGAGTATTAAAGGGAGGAGAGTGTAGGCAAATTAGAGGATACACAAGGACATGTCTAAGCATTATAATTCTGATTTAAAAAAATCAAGACACCATAAAAATTCTATTTCTGAAGACTTATACTCCACTTAAACCCATGAGAACTTGAGGTGGCTAAAAAACTTTACTTGGAAAGCAAATAGAATTATTGGATTGTGAAACTGAGAGCCATAAAATTTAAAACAATTTTATACGAAACTCCAATAGTTTTTGTATTTCAAAGTAAAAGAGTCAGGCAGTATCAAGGAAATTTGAATCTCATAAGGCTTGAGGACATGAGAACGAGGAGAGGAGTGAAAGATTTCCCTTTGTTGAGCAACTAAAAGGCTGCCATCACCTGGAGGTGACTTGGGCTAAACGCCTGCTCTGGGCCCGAGCCTGACGTTACACCCGAGTCTCGCTGTATAAGGTTTGGCTCCTGCATCTCTCGCGGTACCTGCAGGACCCTCCCTCTTCTTTATCCCTGTGGAAAATCTGTTATGACTTCTGTGCCTTCTCAACCCTCTTGGTGAACATGGCACCTGCACTTCACACTTCACCACACCCCTTAAGACTTATCTCTCTTTTTTTTTCCTTTGTGTTAAATTTCTTTTTCCAGTTGAAGAGTAAGCTCTTTTGGTGCAAGGACACTCTGGCGCTCTTCTTGTTTTCCCTGGTCTCGAGCGGTACTATCGTGCAGGGTTTAAGATTTGAGTTTGAATCAAATGAGAAGTCTGTGTGATATTGAATAGGTTGCTTACCTTTTTCTTCTTCTGTAAAATAGGGATTCAATGAGCATGAAGTACTTAACCCAGTGCCTAGCATATATTCATCATTTAACAAGCTTCACTTATGATCATTATCATTTATTGATTGAGAGCACTGGTTTTAGGGGCCTGACAACAGCTGGTCCCTCTAACGGATGATCTCCCCCTTCCTCCCTTTTCAAGATTAGGAGCTGACCCCTTGTTTCCCCATAACAAGGAACCCCTACCACAGCAACCACTACAGCCCCTCTCCATCTGATTTGAGCATCTATCATCATCTCATTGAGATAACACTTAGACAATGCCTTCAAATGTGGAGCTGCAGAGGGGGGCTGGGTTAGGCTGGGGTAGATTGCTGCCCCATTAACATTCACTCCACAATAGAGACCATTATCTTGGCAGCAAAATACCCCTGAGGTAGTGATGTGAGGAAATGGGGGTGGGGGTGGGGGGATGGGTTACCAAAGCAACAGAGAGACTTGAGCTGCACTGTTTCTATGGCAACAGAGAGACAGCACGAGCATTTTCCTAGCTGGAATGATGGTTAGTTAGACTCTCACCCACAGTATGGGTGACTCATCAGCTAGATTGAATGGCAAAGTGTAGAGTAGTACAGGGTTTCTCTTAGAATTTTGGTCAGAACGAAGCCCACAGTAGAGATCCTAACTCTGTAAGCTGGAACCTAGACTCCTGTCTTAGGAATCGAGAGAAGAGTTCTCTCTTTGTCGACAGACCAATTAATTATCTCCCCAATATCATTAATTCTTATTTACAACCTGCAATCTCCATGAGTGGTTGGCTTGAATAAAATCCATTTATGGAAATCCAACTCATTATGTACAGAAATCAAGTAGTAAACAGTGCCCGAGCAAGTTTCCCCTTTTCCTTGAATTTTAATTTATCAAAGAAATGCACTCACATCATTACAAAGTCAATTAGTGCTTACAAGCTTATAAGAAAGAACAGCAGTCCCCACACATATAACACCCCTCCCTTATCCCCCTTCCTAGAGGCAACCCTTTTAACAATTTTAGCTGTGTACCCTTTATTTACCTCCATATTTCCAAATATTTCCATATTGAATACAATTTCCTATTAAAGTAAATAGATAAGGCTCTCTCATATCTTACCTTTCTTCAACTCAACCTTCTAATATGATTATAGCACAACTTTTGAATAAACCCATATGAAGTATTTTCAATATTAAACTCATAAATTTTGACTCACTGCTGAGTCAGTTAGGGAACCATAATGACATGATTTCACCTGGCCAAGGGGCTGGAGGTCTCCCTGTTCAAGATGCAGACCTGCACCCAATCCCCTGGGTCTGGCCTGGCACATTTTGCCTCATCTGTGCCTGGTGTCCCTGAATCTGGAGGCTATCTATTCCATTTTGTGGGAGCATTACTGCCTGTTTCTTGACAGTAGGAGTGGAGATCTGGGGGCTCTGCCTGTCCCTTCCACAGACCTTGTAATTCCCTGTCCTCAGCATATATATGTATGACTGAGTCATTTTCTGTACAGCAGAAATGAACACAACATTGTAAAACAACTATACTATAATAAAATTAAAAATAAATAAACTCAGATAACAATTTGGTTTAAAAAGTTGAAAAATATTTGGTTTAAAACAATGTTTTCTGTTCTGGTGCATTGTAAGCAAAGTCAGGTGATTCTACCTTTTGACTGATTGAGGCTCTATTCTAAAAAGATAATTTAAGACAAGCACAAAATGAAATTGATCATTGCTGTGTTAACTATAATTGTGAAAAACAGAAATTATCTAAATGTCCAATGAGCAAAAACCCGTGATATACCATGGGAATACAATGGGAGAATATGGAAAATATGCCATTGTACTAAGAGGCTGACTTTATGCTCTGGTTACAAGTGTGTAAAATATCCATTATAAGCTCTTTGTGTTGCAAACTTTACAACTGTAAAATGGGATAGTAAAGTAGCTACTTCATAGGGTTGTCATGAGGATGGAAGGAAAGAATGCCCTTCAACTTTCAGCTCATGCCTGAGACATAGGAAGCGCACAATAAATGCTAGTCACAGCTGCTGCTGTTCCACAATACGACGGTATATGTGTAAAGTTTGTAAAATTGTGTTCCATTCCCATTTTTCTTTTTCTAGTATTATTTGTTCAATAAGTCAAAAAGAAAAACATACAAAATTACCTCTATAACAATAAACATTTTCACTATAATGGAATATATATATATATATATATATATTTTTTTTTTTTTTTTGTGGTACGCGGGCCTCTCACCGTTGTGACTTCTCCTGTTGCGGAGCACAGGCTCCGGACGCGCAGGCTCAGTGGCCATGGCTCACGGGCCCAGCCGCTCCGCGGCATGTGGGATCTTCCCGGACCGGGGCACGAACCCGTGTCCCCTGCATCAGCAGCCGGACTCTCAACCACTGCGGCACCAGGGAAGCCCTATATTGGAATTTTTGTGAACACTGAGGTCGTCTGGCTAAATTGTTGGTTTAAAGCAGTGGTTCTCAGTGTGTGGTCCCAGCATCAATAGCATCAGCATCACCTACAAGTTTGTTTCTCATCCACCTTCTGGATTAGAAGCTCTGGGGTGGGGTCCAGCAATCTGTGCTGGAACAAGCCCTGCAGGGGATTCTGATCCATGCTAAACAGTTCTCAACACTAAGATGCACATTAGACTTAGGAGCTTAGAAGATAATAATGCATGGTCCCTCCCAGATCAATTAAATCAGTTGCTCCACAGATGATGTGCAGGCACTGGTAATTTTTTAAAGCTACCAGGTGATTCTAATGTGCAGCCAGGACTGAGAACCACTGATAGGGAGAAATTTCTATATGAAAAGGCCAAGTGAGATGTGAGGGATAGGTAGCCTCAGAGGCAAAATGTTAACCTTATTCTACCATCCTTGGTTTCCACAGACCCTATTGTGTCTATTCTTAATTGATTCTAAATCCAGGAGAGAAGGGGGGATTATAAGCTTCTTCCAAGACTTCTGGACACATGTTGATAGATCCTGGAGATCAGGTAGAAATAGAAATGAGGGAGGTTTCCTACACTGTTGGTGGGAATGTCAATTGGTGCAGCCACAATGGAAAAAACTAAAAATAGAGATGCCATCCCACTCCTGGGCATATATCCGAACAAAACTATAATTCAAAAAGATACATGCACCCCTATGTTCATAGCAACACTAGTCACAATAGCCAAGACACAGAAACAATGTAAATGTCCATCAACAGATGAATGGATAAAGAAGATGTGGTACATATATACACTGGAATACTACTCAGCCATAGAAAGAATAAAATAATGCCATTTGCAGCAACATGGATGGACCTAGAGATTATCACACTGAGTGAAGTAAGTCAGAAAGAGAAAGACAAATACCATATGATATTACTTACATGTGGAATCTAAAATACGACACAAATGAAGTTATCTATGAAACAAAAAACAGACCCACAGACATAGAGAACAGACTTGTGGTTGCCAGGTTGGATGGGGAATGGGGGAGGGATGGATTAGGAGTTTGGGATTAACAGATGCAAACTATTATATATAGAATGGATATAAAACAAGGTCCTACTATATAGCACAGGAAACTATATTCAATATCCGGTGATAAACCATAATGGAAAAGAATATGAAAAAGAATGTATATATATATATATATATATATATATATATATATATATATATATATGTATGTATAACTCTATCACTTTGCTGTACAGCAGAAACTAACACAGCACTGTAATTCAACTATACTTCAATAAAAAAATAAATTGAGAAAAAGAAATGAGGGAGGTTTGATGGGATAATGTAAGCCAGTGGGACACGATTCTCTCTACCTTTGAGAAAACTACCTTTTTTTTTTTGTTTTTTTGTTTTTGCGGTACGCAGGCCTCTCACTGTTGTGGCCTCTCCCGTTGCGGAGCACAGGCTCTGGACGTGCAGACTCAGTGGCCATGGCTCACGGGCCTAGCCGCTCCGCGGCATGTGGGATCTTCCCGGACCGGGGCACGAAGCCGTGTCCCCTGCATCAGCAGGCAGACTCTCAACCACCGTGCCACCAGGGAAGCCCGAGAAAACTATCTTTTTAAAAGAGAGGTCCGAGCGCATTGGTCTTAAGGAAAACCTGGTATTTTCTTAGGAGCCAGACCAGAAAGAGTCCCACATTCCCCAGTTTTCAAACTATAACTCCTTCCCCCTTTGAGATTTGAGCTGTGCTTCATCAGAGTCCAAGGAACATTCTACAGGAATAATTTCAGTTCTTGGAAAATTTTCTGAGTTTCATCTTGGCTATTTTCTGACAAATTTCTATCCAAAAATGACAAAGAAATGAAACACCCCTGGTTTAATTTTATTTCCCTCTCAGTCCAATTTTCTCACTTTTTTCTTTAATCCTGTTGAAACTTTCATGTTTTTACAATCATCCTCAAATCTTCTTTTAGAATTTGATAGACTAAAATTAATGACATAAAAGCCAGTCAGTCATATTCTACATTTGCTTTTTTATTGAATCCTCATTTATTCAACTAGCAGGCATTTATTCAGTTCATTTTCATTTTAAGAAATTTCTATAGAGAACCTCTAGGTGCACTGTGAAAACTACAAAAGAAACACAAGCTGTAATGTCCTTCTTTCAGAAATTTATTACCATTGTTATTGGATGAAAAGAGAAACACCTGAAACAAATAAGGAACAGTGTGATAAATTACTGAGCTAAATATAATCAAATGTGAGAGAACTAACATGTGTTGAGTGGTTACTACAAACCAGGCAGTGGACTAGGTGGTATTTTCCATACACTACCCCACACGTTCCTGGTGCAATCCTGTGAGGTGGCAGTTAGAATAGTCCAGCATCCTAGGTCAGAGACTGAGCTCTGGAGTCTGCCTGGCTGATGTACTAAACCCCTCTGTGCCTCCCAGGGAAGACGTGGATGATAATAATCTTACCTCAGTGGGTTGTCATGAGTAACAAATTCATGTGAAGCACATAGCACGATGTTTGATCAATGCGTATCTTACTTAACACACTTCGGTGCCAGGCACATAGAAGCTATTTATCATTACTAGGTGGCATTTTAATTCCATTTCAAAGGTGTGAAAACCGAGGTTGAGAGACATTAAATGTCGTCTTATCATGACATAGATCGACATCAATGCCCGTGTGCTTTCTTCTCTTTTACTTATAAAATCAAGGGCTGAAATACTTACTTAGCACAGAGCCCAGGCAATTTACAATTCTGTTTGCATTATAAAAATACCTAACAAACCCAAGGTCAAACTCCACGTGGTAAATATTACTTATTTTTTATTTTTAATAAAGGGATATGTCATAAGAAATATTCAGATCCCCCTCTGCTAACAGACCTACCCAGGCTCACCACGCTACGAAATCTAAGCCCCTGTGGGTCTGTTCACTAGACCTCAATGCTATTCCCCTCCCCCTCAGAGCAAACTCCCTTCCTGCCTCTGTTCCTTTTCTCACCGAATCCCACCTCTCTCCTCTTCCTCTTGTCCCTCTTCTTCCCCATCCTAACCCACCCCATACCCCAAAACCCAGCCCAGGTCCCTTCCTCTGTGACCCCATCCCCTCAACCCCTCCTTCCCCTCTTCCCAGAAGTCACACTGCCCCAGTCAGTCCTTGTAACTACAGCACACCCTTGCTCCCTGAGCACGGCACCCACCCCACCAGTATTAGCTCCTTGAATCCTCAAACCCACCTTGGGTGTGATCCTCACTTTACAGATGAAGACACCTGGGCTCAGAGGGGTTAAGAAACGTGTTGGGGGTCTCACATCTGGGAAATGGAAGAGCTGATTCTAAACCTGGTCTATCACCCTGGGCTTCAACACTCGGATTTCATGTTGATTTGTCCAGGCCCTCCTGCTAGACTGAGTTCCTCGAATTCAGTGAGCACAGGAATGGGACACAGTAGAACTAAACATTTAGCAACTAACAGAGTAGTCCTTCAGACAGAACTCTACTCTGATAGCACGTTCCTTCCCATCACAAACCCAGCCTGTACAACTGAAGAAACCCCACTGGGCATAGACTGACCCTGGGCATACAACAAAGACTTCATGATAAAAGCAGAGACCACAGTGTCCCCCAGACCCAAACCAGACTTTGTGAATAATTATCTTCTTTCTTCTTCTATCCAGAATCTGAGGTCCCATGGAGACTTATCTTGTCTAATTCTTGAATGGCATGAGTTTCATCTCAACTTCACTAGTTATTTATTCATTAAAAAACATTTAATGAGCACCTACTATGCGTGTGGTCACTGTACTAGGGGCTGCAACATAATGATGAGCAAAAAGAGATACAGCCCTTGCTCTTATGGAATAGAGCCAAGTAGTCAGAGAGCCCCACAGATCCACTATAATAAGTGCTGTGATCGAGAGGCTCGGGGTGCTCTGACAGTGTTCACAAGAGGGACTTGACCTGTCTGGGAGGCAAGGGAGAGCCTTCCTCAAGGGGATGATAATTGAGCAGAAATCTGAACCAGAGTAAATGTTATCTAAAATACAGGGAAGGAGGCTTCTCTGGTGGTGCAGTGGTTGAGAATCCGCTTGCCAATGCAGGGGACACAGGTTCAAGCCCTGGTCCAGGAAGATCCCACATGCCGTGGAACAACTAAGCCCATGTGCCACAGCTACTGATCCCACGCGCCTAGAGCCTGTGCTCCGCAACAAGAGAAGCCACGGCAATGAGAAGCCTGCACACTGCAACGAAGAGTAGCCCCTGTTCGTAGCAACTAGAGAAAGCCCACGTCAGCAACAAAGACCCAACGCAGCCGAAAAAGAAATAAAATAAATTTATAAAATAATAATAATGAAGTAAAATACAGGGAAAGGGTGTGGAATGTAGAGTAAACAGTATGTGAGAAAGCGTCGCCGTGACTGTCGCAGAGACAGACACAGGCAGAGGGAAGACAGGTGGGAGGTGTGGAAGGCTGGATTGGGGTCAGGCAAGCATGGCCTTGTGGACATGTTAAGGATTTGGGTTCTTATCTTAAAATCAATTGGAAAGCCCTGAAGGCTTTTAGGCAGAATGTAACATAATACGATTTATGTTTTGGAAAGCTTACGACATGGGAAACAGACTGGGGCCAAGCATAGTAATCTCAGCCAGAAAGATGACATGGGCTAAGGTGCTGCTGGTGGGGTGTAAACGGGCCGAGCAATGTGGGTTATTCAAGAGATACAATTGCAGTGATTAATGATAGAGTGGATAGGAGAGGGTGGGAGAAAGACATGGCAAGGAAGACACCTGGGTTTTTGAAGGTTGGTAGATGGGGCCACCATCGTGGAGATGGAAATCTCAGAAGACAAGCTTCTGAGAGGAAATACTGAGTTCAGACTTTAACAGGCTGAGTTTGAGGAGCCTCTGACACAACCACATGGAAATGTCAGGAAGGCAGTCAGGTGTATGGGTTTGAGATTCAGAGGTTAGGTTTAGGCTTTTCAAAATGCCCATAGGAGGTAACTGAAGACATGGGCACTGATGATACTCACAAGAAGAGATTAAAGAATGAGAACAGAAAAGAAATTGGACTAAGCCTGAGTTTCCTCAAATATTTAATGGCCAAGAGAAACCTGTAAAAACAAGACAGACATAATGGTCAGAGTGGTAGGGAAAATACCAGGACAAGGAAGGGAGGGTTTTAAGGATGATTTCACATGGAGGTCACTGGGGCCCTCACCTGCACTTTGCAGTGGAGTGATGCCAAGAGCAATAGAAATGGAATCTGCTGTCATCCGTGATTTCCATGGATATGAATGACAGAAGCCCCATGTTGCACTCCCCGCCAAACACTAATAACCTTGGTCTTGATATCTGAGTCCAAGCCAAGCCATTTGAAAGAAAGCTGATTACATCCAACCTATTTCTCGCATTCCAATCCAGCAGAAAAGACAGAAGAATTTGAATTTGTTGATAATCTATTAACTAAGGGTCAAGACAAGAAAGGGAGCAATTATCTGCAGCTGAAATCAAATCTCTCTCAACAAAAGACAGTGAATTCCCAGGTGGATGCAATGTGCACACCTAACGAAGAGTCCATCTGTTACAAGATGAATTGTGGCAAAGCTCTGAGAGCATCACAACAGCCTATGACAAGACCACTTTGTCCCTTCAAGCATGCTGTAAAGACTCAAGAAAGTCTTCATTTTGCACCTGACATTAAAGCACCATTGAAGGATTCTGAATACAATCTCAAAGCCCGGCAATTCTGAGGGTGACAGCAGTCATGAACTCATCCCATTACTCCTAGAGGGATGGAAGAAAAAAGAACAAAGGTCTCTTTAAAGAACAGAAAAGCCCAGGAATGAAAGAGGAGAGGTGTAACTGCCCATGGAATCATACCTTTAAATAGCACATAGTGTGCCTGGCTTCCTGGGAGGGAGTGGCAGCTGTGAGAGCATCTGGGCTCAAACATGTTGTCATATGGATCCAAGGTGTGAGCTCCTCCTTCCAAAACTATGTGTGCAGACAATACCACTCTCCTAGGGAGGGCAGGGGGCTCCCTGTCAGCTATGCTCCCTTCCCAGGCTGTTCTGAGGTCCCACAGTTCACACCCAGTTCACACGACGATCTGGATAGCTAGTGAGTTCATCACCAATCATGGAATAAGGACGGAGGTCCCAAGGAGGTGGTGGGAGGGAGGGGAGCAGGTCCATGGCTGCTCCATCTTGAAGAATGATGCAATGGCTGTCACTTATTAAGGGTCTACTGTGGGCCAGAGACCATGCAAAGCACTTTATACAGGTCGTCTCTAATTTTCACTAATACCCTGAAAATTAGGCACCATTTACCTCCATTTTACAGGTCAGGAAACTGAGTCCAGGAAAGATTAAGTGATTGTCCATGTCTGGCTCCAAAGTCCATCCTCCTTGAACTGCAACCCAGATTCATATCTGGTTGTGTGTAACATCAGGAGGAGGCATTAGAAAGCAAACCCAGTGGGAAGGATGTCCATTATCACATGTTAATCCCGTATCTGTTGTCCCTTTTGGGATATTGGCTTCCCCCACTGGGTTAAGTCATGCTGGAATGGAAATCTCTGCACCTGTCCTCCACCATGGAAGCTGTAGGAGTCCCCAGAAGCTCCTCCTCCACTCCCCAAAGACCAGGGTTTGGCTCCTGACCTACCCTTGGCCAATCAGCATCTCTCTCCCGGGATGTTGCCTCCTGAGTTGAGAAGCAAGAGTGGAGTCAATCACGAAGTTGGGTCGCTCCGGCAGCAGAACCCGGGAGAGACCGCTCAGCACTTCCTTCCTGCTCCAAGCCCGGTTCCTCAGCCACTCCTCATCCAGTAAGTTCTCTACTGCTTACACTCAGTTTCTATTGCTTAGAGTTGAAGAACACTCACTGAAAAATCTTTGTATGTAAAAGAGTTCTGATATTTTATAAAACAAGAAAGAGAATTGTGGGAAAACATTTCATAGAATATATTAAGGGAGTAGAGGGCATATGGACCCTTGGTGAGAGGGTGGACCCAGTAACTGCTGTGACCAGTAGAATCCTGCAGAAGCGACACTGGGCCAATTCTGGGCACTGCCCTTAACTGATCTGGAATCTTCCATTTTTTGTCTTTTGGAACACTTACTCATGACACATTCCCTCCTGAGATCCAGCCACCACGCTATGAAAAGCCAATTCACATGAAGATGCGATGCGAAGTAATCCAGGCAACAGCCCCATCGGCGTTCTCAACTCCCAGCCACAGGGGTGCACTGTTCTGGATGTCCAGCCCAGGTGAGCCTTCAGATGACTGCGGCATCAACCTCCATCTGACTACAACCACATGAGAAACGCTAAGTGAGCTTCTCACTTAACCCTAAGTGAGCCTGGTCAACATATATAAGTGCGAGCAGTAATAATAAATGGTTGTTTCAAGCCACGAAGTTCTTGGGTGCTTTGTTGCGTAGCCATGGATAACGGGAACAGAAAGCTTAGAGTTAGGATTGCTGGATGGAAGGGAAGGTGCTATGCGATTTTGATAGATACTGTCAAATCTACTCCCTGAAGGCTGTACCAATTCACATATCCACCAAGGGTAGATGCCAATAAAGATGGGATTCTTCAGTCAGGCTCCTTACCTTTTTCATTGCTGTAAGAAATAAAGGGCACTCATGTATCACCTACTAGCACTCATTATTTTAAAACTCTTGTCAAGAAAAAAGAATGGGAGAAAAGATATTTGAAAAGAAGGGCAGGCTGTTCTGAATTCCTTTTAATACCTACAATGTATTTTTGGTCCATCATTCAATTTACTTTTGGTCCTGACAATATCATGCTATGATCTGTGACTAGGGTAACTAAGCAGTGGCTTCTAATCAAATTTTATTTGATATAACAGTTGCTAACTGAGACACTAGTCTGTGCAAAACACTGAGGGGCCATAGAGATGGCTGAGATAGGGATGGAGCCCCGTCTATAGCACCTCAAGAAATAAATCAGGCCTGCTTCCTACTTTCTGCAAAATTAGAGAAGCCCAACTTTGCCTCAGCACCTTGATCCTAAAGCGGGGCCATTCCTACATGTGGGTTTCTTTACTTACCAGCCTTGGTCTACTGCCTCCATGCCTGTTAACTTCAATTCCTAGCTCCTTTAGAAATCTGAAGGAAACAGGGTTTTCCCCCTTCCTTTTCTACATCCCAGTACACATCCAAGATGGTTTCATTACCACTGTGTGTGTGTGTGTGTGTGTGTGTGTGTGTGTGTGTGTGTGTGTGGGTGTGATTTCTAGATGCTGAGATTCCTAGATCTCTGAAAGAAAACTGACTGGAACAAGTCAGAAGAGAAGTCCATTTCACACATAATAATTAGATAATGTTGCAGGACCTGGACTACAACAAAGACTCTCCTTGACCAAACTTGAGACAGGCTCCTCTGAGCCGTCTTTTCCGCAAGGCCTTGACCTGGGCCCTCATCCTGTCTTTGGCCTCCCTGTACAAGTCTAAGCAAAGAATCCTGCTAAGTCATCCTTTACCCTTGATATCTGATCAAATTCTTCATCCCCCAACTTTGTTGTCTAAGTCCTTGGCTCCCTTTTATCAAGAATTTTGTTAGGTCAGTTTAGCAAGTCTCCCTACGCTTAGTGTCTCCTCTTAGCAACTTCCCATCCACTGGCCCCTTCACCCTGCTCCTTGGCTATAAATCCCCACCTGACCTTGCTGTAATCAGAGTTGAGCCTAATCTCTCTCCCTATTCCAATAGTCCTGTTGCAACAGTCTTAAGTAAATCTTCCTTACTGTTTTAACAGGTGTCAGAATAATTTTTTCTTAACTACAATTTAAGACTGTGGAAGGCCCTGCTCCCCTTGTGCACCTGGCAAAATTTCATTCATCCTTCAATTTCAACATCACCCTATTTTCCATCTTTCCCTGAGGACCCCATGTCTCCCTCAACAGAAGGAAAGGCTCTCATTTTAACACTTGTCATATGGCGTTACGACTGTGTCTTCACTGGTCTGTCCCCTCTGCTGTGAGTGCCTAGAGGGAAGGCTGTGTCTCTGTAGCTTTGTGTCCCTAGTGCCCAGCACAGACCAGGCCCAGAGAGGAAGCTCATGTCAAGACTTAACTGGACTGCTTCAGTGTCCTTAGGCTTGCTATGAACTGAATATTTGTGTGCTCCCCCCCTGCCCCAAATTCATATATTGCAACCCAATCCCCAATGTGATGACATTTGGATGTGGGGCCTTGAGGAGGTAATCAGGTCATGAGGGTGGAGCCCTTATGAATGGGATTCATGCCCTTACAAGAAGAGACATAAGAGAGATGACCTCTCTCTGCCATGTGAGGACACAGCAAGAAGGCAGCCATCTGCAAGCCAGGAAGAGAGTCCTCACCAGGAATCAAGTTGGCCAGCAATTTGATCTTGGTCTTCCCAGACTTCAGAACTGTGAGGAATAAATTTCTGTTATTTAAGTCATGTGGTGTTTCTGTTATAGCAGCCCAGACTGACTAAGACAGGCTCAAAGCACAGGGAGCCCTTTCTGGGCTAGGGGAGCCAGGCAGGCTTCATGGAGGATGGGGAGGGCTCAAGAAAGCAGAGGGAAGCAGGGAGGACACAACTGAAGTGGAGGCAGCATGAACGAATAGGGACAATGAAATAGACATCATGTGGGGAAATAGCTCATCATGCACCATTCGGTATCTAAAAACAGCAACCCACTCAAGATTTGAGCAATTTACTACATATAAATTATAACTTAATCAAAAGTAGACTTATTATAAGATTATTTCCTGATATCAAGTTAAACAAACATGCCTGGTTGTCAAGACGAATAGGAACAAGGATCTGGAATACTAGCAAGATGGCGCACAAATGGCATCTTTTCTGTTGCTCACTCCATACCCGAATTCGCTTGGACCACCTTCACTTATTGCACTGGCACATGGTCCAGCCTGGAAACCACAGCTCACCCCACAGCCCCCCAAGTCCAAAAGACCTTCCAGTCTAGCTCTGCAACTAACTAGAGCCTCTGTGAGACTCCCCAGATTCATTCCAAATCCAGTAAGCTGAGGTGTGGGAAAGAGGGCACCTAGGGCTGCAGGGATCTGCTCCCAGGATGATGCAAGATTTCAGAGGAGGCCCAGGAACTCCACAGGTATGTCAACTACAGGGCATCCTAACAAAATCAGCTGGACCAGAAAAGAGGGTTTATGTGGAAAGAATTGGAGATGGAACTGGATCACTGAGGTTGACCCAGCAGTATTTTGTACAGTATATTTTAGGCAAGAGAGAACCTGTGCTGTAGAAATGCTTTAAGACTGGGCTCCAGCTGGAGGAATCAGGCTCCCTGACTTTAGACTATACTACAAAGCTACAGTAATCAAGACAGTATGGTACTGGCACAAAAACAGAAATATAGATCAATGGAACAGGTTAGAAAGCCCAGAGATAAACCAATGCACATATGGTCACCGTATCTTTGATAAAGGAGGCAAGATTATACAATGGAGAAAAGACAGCCTCTTCAATAAGTGGTGCTGGGAAAACTGGACAGCTACATGTAAAAGAATGAAATTAGAACACTCCCTAACACCATACACAAAAATAAACTCAAAATGGATTAAAGACCTAAATGTAAGGCCAGACACTATAAAATGCTTAGAGGAAAACATAGGCAGAACACTCTATGACATAAATCACAGCAAGATCCTTTTTGACCCACCTCCTAGAGAAATGGAAATAAAAACAAAAATAAACAAATGGGACCTAATGAAGCTTTAAAGCTTTTGCACAGCAAAGGAAACCATAAACAAGACTAAAAGACAGCCCTCAGAATGGGAGAAAATATTTGCAAATGAAGCAACTGACAAAGGATTAATCTCCAAAATATACAAGCAGCTCATGCAGCTCAATATCAAAAAACAAACAACCCAATCCAAAAATAGGCAGAAGACCTCAATAGACATTTCTCCAAAGAAGATATACAGATTGCCAACAAACACATGAAAGGATGCTCAACGTCACTAATCATTAGCGAAATGCAAATCAAAACTACAATGAGGTGTCACCTCACACCAGTCAGAATGGCCATCATCAAAAAATCTACAAACAATAAATGCTGGTGAGGGTGTGGAGAAAAGAGAACCCTCTTGCACTGTTGGTGGGAATGTAAATTGATACAGCCTCTATGGAGAACAGTATGGAGGTTCCTTAAAAAACTAAAAATAGAACTACCCTATAACCCAGCAATCTCACTACTGGGCATATACCCTGAGAAAACCATAATTCAAGAAGAGTCATGTACCACAATGTTCACTGCAGCTCTATTTACAATAGCCAGGACATGGAAGCAACCTAAGTGTCCATCGACAGGTGAATGGATAAAGAAGATGTGGCACATATTTATGATGGAATATTACTCAGTCATAAAAGGAAATGAAATTGAGTTATTTGTAGTGAGGTGGATGGACCTAGAGTCTGTCAAACAGAATGAAGTAAATCAGAAAGAGAAAAACAAATACCATATGCTAAGACATATATATAGGATCTAAAAAAAAAAATGGTTCTGTTGAACCTAGGGGCAGGACAGGAATAAAGACACAGACGTAGAGAATGGACTTGAGGACATGGGGAGGGGGAAGAGTAAGCTGGGATGAAGTGACAGAGTAACATTGACATAAATACACTACCAAATGTAAAATAGCTAGTAGGAAGCAGCTGCATAGCACAGGGATATCAGCTCGGTGCTTTGCGATCACCTAGAGGGTTAGGAGGGAGGTGCAAGAGGGAGGGGATATGGGGATATATGTATACGTATAGCTGATTCACTTTGTTATACAGCACAAACTAACACAACATGGTAAAGCAACTGTACTCCAATAAAGATGTTAAAAAAAAAAAAAAAAGAGATTGGGCTCCAGGTTCCCTGGGGGCATATCCTGTACTTCTGCCAGAAATGCGTTCCTTCCTGAGGAAGAGGACCAGAGAGAGCAAGCCCAAGCAATTGGGGGCTCAGTTGCAGAACCATTTTCTTTGCAAGGAAGTGCTGTTGTGAGAAGTTTAATGACCTGTCTCCCCTCATTACAGAGGCTGCCCTTCTTCACCTCCAGAGGAACAGAGACATCCACACCTCCTGACTTATTTATGGTAGGTGCACGTGGAGATCTCCTGGCCTCCAGATAGGGCTGTGTTGACTGACCCCAAGTGCCATGTTGAGAAGGAGATCAGATCTGTCTCATCACGAAGGGTCCACGCCAGGAGGTGGAGCGTGTGCCCCACTGCCTCTCCTGGCACCCAGGGAGGGCATGAAGGTGAGGAAAGGGCACTGACAAAGGTGAGTGCTTAGCAGTCACACCAATCTTGGGGCACCTTGTGTAGGTTCCAACTCTTCTGGGTGCAGTTACTGATCCCCACTGGAGCTGTCATTGGCAAGGAGAAATAATGGGAAGAACACAGGAGTGCCTTATAGAGCCCACTGGCTTTTGAGGACAGCACAGAGCCAGGGACTGGAGACTGGTAGGGGGATAGGGGGCCTCTCTCTCTGCATCTCATCTCTGTTTCTCTTGGCATGCCTACTCCACTCTTTTTTCACCCAACAGAGTGGCCAACTCTGCTTTCTTGTCCCCAAGGCAGAATGGTGGTTACCAACAGCTCCTGAATTCCTGCAGCCTCCTTTCAACAGAGCACTCCGACTAAGCCTGCCAGCTCTTATACCAGCCTGTTTTTGTTGGGAAGCAACTGATTGGCCCAGCTAGCACTGGCCACTGTGGACCAACCACCAACTCTGGCCTGTGGGTTGTGGCCATGCTATATGAACATGGCTTCTCTCACTGTAAAATGCTTTAGGGAGGGGAGGGAACAGTTATCAGAGAAGAGGTAATTACACAGCGAGCTGGGAGACACCCCCCAAGCATGTCCTCTATGGCCTTACTATGTAGGCGCTTGTACAGGAAATCCCATTCTTTAATGTCATGGGATGATTATTCGGTGTTTCCAAGCTTCAGACATCCACAAACCGTTTTGACAATTCTTACCATTTCTGGGTACCACCTCTCCTGTTATCTACATAATTTTTTAATCAATTCACTTATTTTACTTAAGTAATTTTGGCCTTAGCTTAAGCAATAAAATTTATAAAATTGTAGGTTTGGTTTCTTTTTAAAATATTTTTTCTAGCACAGATTATAACTCCATGCCATTAAAATAAAAAAGGTTTGTCCATGAATTCCTAAAATGATTTCATGTACCCCCAGAGACATGAATGCTCACTTTGGGACAGTTGCCCTCAGAAGTTCTCAGTAAAGAGAAAGCAAAGGACAGTGGTTCTTGGAACCAGGCAGGCCTGAGTTCAAAT
Source organism: Delphinus delphis (assembly GCF_949987515.2). Lineage (NCBI taxonomy): Eukaryota > Metazoa > Chordata > Mammalia > Artiodactyla > Delphinidae > Delphinus > Delphinus delphis. The sequence continues at coordinate 23,868,774 of NC_082702.1, read as the reverse complement.
TCCCTTTCTAGGTTATTCAATCCCCGGCATGTCACAAAAACTCTGTGAGCCTCAGTTTTTAAAAAATAATTATTTTTAATGATTATTTTCATTAAGATATAGTTGACATATAGCACCATGGAAGTTTCAGGTGTACAACATGTTGATTTGGTACATTTATATATTGCATTGTGATCACCACGATGGTGTTAGGTAACCCCTCTATCATGTCACATAATTAAGCTTTCTTCTGCTCATGTGGTGAGCACACTAAGTTCTTAGTAAGATAAGTCAGACAGGGAAAGACAAACAAGGTATGATTTCACTTTTATGTGGAATCTGAAAAAGCCAAACTCATGGGAACAGGGAACACAGTGGTCACCAGGGGTGGAGGTGGGGGAATTGGGGAGCTCTTGTTAAAGGGCACAAACTTGGAAACGGATGATGAAAACGTTCTGGAGTTAATGCACAGCATAATTTTTGCATTTGTAAAGTGGACACGAACAATACCCCTCTCAAAGGGGTGTTCTAAGGCTTAGATGGGGTAACATTTAGGAGGTGCCAGGCAGGCTGCTGCAGGTGCTGCAGGGGCACAAACCCACTGATACTTTCAAGGGTGGGCATGGCTCCCAAAGGATCACTGCTGCTGGCTTTGCCCTGGCACCATCTTGTGCCCACACACCTCAGAAATCATCCCCCATCCCTCATGTGACCCACACCCCTGGGTGAAATCCCCAAGAGAACACAGGAATGGCAGCCCAGTCTGGTGATCAAAGTGTTGGGAATCAGATTCAAATACCAGTTCAGTCATTTACATGGCTGAGTGACCTCGAGAAAGTGGCTGAACTTCTCTGAGCTTCTGTTTCTTCATCTGTAAAAATGATAAACATACCTCCTCGTAAAAGGTTTTCGTGAGGATCAAGCGAGGGAGAGAGCCAGCCCTCCACAGCTTTTCATCTGCCTTTATTCTGTGCCAGCAGTGTAACCACAGCAGTCACCTGCCGTTTGCCAGCGTGACTGTGACATCCCTATACACGCCTTGACAAGAGCCGCTATTTCAGGGACGCGACAAGCTGAGCTGGCTGCTGGAGAGGGACTCCGTGGGAAGCAGCCCTGACCATCAGCTTCATGAGTTCTGACAGTGATGAATCTAGCAACGAAAACAGTCATCATTTTCCACAGCAAAAAAATAGAAGGAAAAAAAGCATCTCCCAAACCTTTGTAAATGAGAGATAATTCATTCATGAAGAAAGTCATTCCAGGGAGATATTATTAAAATTCTACCCTTTCTTGCTAGTAGAAGAACAAAATAGGCAGAATGAACTGGGGGAAGCGGGGGGTGGGGTGGGATCTTCTCCCACATCTGCAGCTTCAAAATAAATGTGAAATGGCTTCTCTTTAAATTTTGAAACTGTTCCTTCTCATTCAGGACCAGCTAGGAAGGGAAAGAAATGGGAAATCTCTGATCTACTTATGAGGACACTTAAAAAATTGTATTCTTATTTATGAAGCCACGGGGCCGGGGTGTGAAGGGGGTGGGGAGTGGAGGGGGGTGGGGAGTGGGAGGAAGCTTTTTCTGTCGAGAAGCAAAGCTGACCCTCAGGGGTTTGCCTTGGTGTTGGGGGTCCGGGAGCAAGAAACTGCCAAAGGAAGGGGCACTGGGGGCTCCTTTAAAGAACTTGGGATCGGGACCCCACATTAAATCAGGACTGCACACGTGAATGCCGACAGGGCCAGGCAGGTAATTTAAATAAACGGGAAGTTTAAAGAACAGAGGCAGCTGGAGAGCTCATTCTCCATCGAAACGGAGGCAGCTACTTCTCAGCTCAGCCACCTTTTCATGTTGGAAAATGGGCCCAGAATTGCCGGATCTCCCAATCTTTCCAGAAAAGCCAAAATTTGGGGGTTTTATTTGCAATTCCTTTTTAATTCACAATTTAAATATTATTTTAAACACTACGCTAGTCAACCAGAAAAACACATCCGTGGGCCACATTTGATCTGAGGGTAACCAGTTTGCATCCTTGAATTTACACATTTTGTCCTTGGCCTACTCTCTCTCTCACTGGTGGGGGGGGGGGGGTTCCAGACTGTTCTGTGAGTGCAGAGTCAGGGGTGTCTTTCCAGAAGCCCTGTCTCGTGGCCACCGAAGGCCGCCTGCCCGTGTGTCATTAACAGAGGAAAATTTACATCCACACCGGCCTGCCGATCCTCTCCAGAGCAGCTGTTCCTCAAAACCGCTCCATTTTCTGAGGTGAAATATTTCTCAATCTCAGATGTATTTTCAGCCGGGATATTCTCTTTGACACAAGCATAATCTACTGTGACATCTCCTGTTTGCTTGACTAACGACAAGACAGGGCCCTGACAATTGGATGGATTCCCAGCCACAGGCCAGGCCACTGCTCCCTGCAGGGTCCCCTGGGGACACCCGGGAGCGCTGGCCGCCTACTCCCTTCGCCGAAGGTTACCTGATACACAGCTCGGCCCGAGATGAAAACTTCTGGCTTTCTGTCGTCAATCCAAGAGCTGTATTTTTCTGTTTCAGTCATTTTAGCATGCAATCTTGGGATGGCTGCGGCCTCCCCAGAGGGTAATATGTTGTGACATCCATGTTTATGACAGACATTAGAAGGCTTCTGGAGAAATAGCCCTGCCGTGATATCCCTCTGAATGGATGACACAAACTGCTTCCCGGCTGTTTTGTTATGACAACTACTCCACGGAGTGCAACATTCAGGCATCTACAGAATACAAGCTATTTGAGGGCCAAAAGCACCTCCGTGACTGTAACAGTAACATGAGGATAATGATGCTTATTCTTGGGGTCCTTACTGTGATTAACTGAGAAAATCTATGTACAATATAGGGTTTTGCAAGAGGAGATCAAACATGGGTTCCATCCTGTTTCTTATCTAGCAAATTTTATCCCCAAATCATTAGACAAATGGTGAGGGAATAATTACGTTTATTACATTTTAAACTTAATTTTTTTTTTTTTTTAACCTGTACGCGGGCCTCTCACTGTTGTGGCTTCTCGCATTGTGGAGCACAGGCTCCGGACGCGCAGGCTCAGCAGCCATGGCTCACGGGCCCAGCTGCTCCGAGGCATGTGGGATCTTCCCGAACCGGGGCACGAACCCATGTCCCCTGCATCGGCAGGTGGACTCTCAACCACTGCGCCACCAGGGAAGCCCAATTTTAAACTTAAATATTTTAAATTAAAACATTTTAAACTTTATTATTAGATTTTACAAAAATATTTTTTTTCATGAAATCGGAATGTCTTGAATTTATCTGACACCTTTCTTCAGTAGGAACCCAGAGTTTTCATGTGGTGATTTCACTGGTCCTCACATGGTAGCAGCTGAGTATATGCCCTTGGATGTGCCACTTGTCTTCTCCAGATTTGTTTGCTTACCTGTGAAATAGGATAATTTAATGCTTTTTGTAATGTGCAGTGTTGGCGTGGGAAGCAAAGCATGGTAAGCTACGTGAAAGCACTTTAAAGCATATGAGAAACAATACACAAGCTCATGCTATTAGTCAGCTGGATTCCCCCAGTCCATGTGAGATTTCACTGCTGTATTCTGTCCTCTTACATGTCTGGTGTGATTCGGGACCTGCTCATCAGAAGCTGAGATTGAATCCATCTGGTTAAGAAAGCAGACAGTGGGGCCGAGGGGGTGAGCACTGGACCAGGGGGCAGAAGGGCTGGCCTCAGGGCTACGCTGGGGCCTGGGAAGGCGAGCCCTTAGTATGCCCGTCTACCCCTTAAACCACCCTTGGCTTCTGCCTTTCTCTCGAATCCCCATCTCTCAGCAAACCCTGTTGGCTTCCCCTCCAAAACGGACCCGTGACCACCTCACTAGTCCAAGGTGGACTAGTCCGTCTCTTATGATATGGCCCTGCTCCCCCCCACCGCCCTCTTTAGTCTCTCTTCACGTGACAACCAGAGACCTTTCTCACAGTGTAAGTCATACCAGGGCTCTCTCTGTTCTGCTCACAGCCCCGCAGTGGTCTTCCACCTCCCCGAGGAGAGAGCTGGGTCCTACCGCAGACCTTGCAGACTTGCCCGAGCCGAGCTCCCTCTCCATCTTCTCTGCTCGCAGCTGCACAGGCCACCCAAGCACCTTCCACTTAACTTTCACAGCAGCCCTGGAGTGGACCCTGATATCATTTTATAGATGAGGAAACTGCGGCTCAGAGGGAAAGTCACATCTGGGATCACGGAGTTAGGAAGTGATGGAGTCAGTGTTTGAATTCAAGCTTCCCTTTTATACTGATCTTATTTATTTTCACCCTGTTGTATATATTTTATAAGCCACTTCAAATCCATTTTGGAATAGTCAAGAAAGGAAGGAAAAAAGGCAGCGAGGCAAGCACAATGCTGGGCCTAGGACCAGCCCTGCCTCTAGACCAAGATTCTTTGGAAGCCAGAAAAACTATTAGCTTGGTAACATTCTTCTAAATGTTGGAACCTGAGTTTGTCTGCTGCTTCAGGAATTTCTGCAGACACAAAGAGAGAAGCCTTCTTTAACCAGCAGAGAAATCCTGACTAACCAGGCTAGCATTCGAGTTAACAGCACAGAAAATGTAGTTGAGCCATCAGAAAATTGTTTTAATGTCCAGAGTTTCTGCTATCGTGCTGCCATTAACATGGTGCTAATGAAATGTAATAAAACGTGGCTTGAAAGGGAAGCCCCTCTGCTCGGAAACTTCAATTAGTATGATTCAGATATAGCTCTTCCACAGTAAACTTGCATCCAATGCACATTCTGTGCTATGGAGTATCGCAGCAGCATTAACAGTCACATAAAGTTAAACTGTGTCCAATTATCATTCACAGGCGGCCCCAGGCCCCAGAGCCTCTCCCGGGGGGAGGGCGGTGAGTGCCTTGGACTTGACCCTGAACAGCACGGCCCTCTGCTCTCAGGTCCTTGGGACAGAGCAGTGCCAGATCCCCTCCATCTTCTGCCTCCCCCCATTCCATAGCGTCCAACCAAATGAGTCAGGCAGGGAAGTGGCCATAATGACAGTCTCGTCCAAGAGAATGCAGGGCTCTGGGACTGAGAGATGAATGTCCACCCTCCTCTGACTAGAAGGGGCCGGAAGTTAGATGGCAGGGACTGCCTTCTTTTGCTTTTATCTCTCAGTATTCTGCCATCAACTTCATTCTTCTGAGCATCTACTATGTGCAGGTCACTGGGGGAGAGGGGAAGAGGTACAAAGAGAATAGAGACAGGCTTGGTCCTCAGGATACACGGAGAGGCTTCTGGAGTAAGATCTAACATAGGTCTCCTGCCTTCCTTCTCCCTTTCTCCAGATTCTGACAGAGTCCAGCGGGACACAGGTAAGAGAGCTGAGCCAGGAAACCGGGCGGGTGGAAAGGCTCTCACCCCAAAGCCAGAAGGCTGAGTCCCCAGTTTGGGTGGGGCTGACTCCCAGCCCCCTCTCTCCTGGGCAGGGCAAGCAGGGCCATGCATGCTTGGGGACCCATTGGAGAAGGGCTCTCTTTCAGCTGTGACTGCCAGGCTGGAGAAAACAGGCCTGGAGCTACTGGGGGCTGTTTGCCATCATTGGGGGCGAGGGGAAGGAAGCCAACAGAGAGAAGCAAAGACAAGTTGTGGGAAAGACAAGGGTCCTGGGGACACAGTTTGAGCATCTAGATCTGTTGTGCCTGATGGCAGTTCCCCCCCACAGCCTGCACATTTGCCAGGCTTGTGAATTCATCTTTTAAAACGTAGTTTTAAGTTGACTGTCACAGCTGAGAAGCTCTGGCTGGTATGAAGGCGGGTGCCACAAAACTACCAGAATTTTCAGGGCCCTGGTACTGCTGGAGGAGCTTCCCCAGACTCTGGAGATGTTGCAGAATTGAGCTGGGGCCTCTCGGAGGCCGGTTGACTGGGGTCTGAGCAGAGGCTGTGGCCTCACATGGCCCAGCCTCTCCCTGGATCCCTCCCGACCCATTCCCTCCTCCACTCCAACTCTCTCCTATGGAAACCACACATCAACCCCCAAAACTGTTGCAGGGACCTTGCTCCAGTTGATTCATACTTTGTGAATCATTTTGGCCTTTGTTCTCTCGCCTGAGTCACATTTTCAAGAGGCTCACAGCCTGTGAGCTCCAAAACAATGGCGGCCTCCTCCCTGGGCTGAGTTTTGGCCCGGCCCATGGCCTAGAGTCAAGGAGTTTTTTCACGGCAAGAGAGCGAGGAGGGTATGGCTCCGCTCAGCAGACAAGAGGTACTACCCTCAGATTTAGTAGACGCGATGCCCATGGGACCTCACCCTGAGGGCTGTGCCCTGGATTCATGGTCCCTACACCTGCCTTTGGTTTTACTTCCAAATCCACACTGACAGCCCTCAAAGCTGAGTTGGGCAGGAGGACATAGAAGTGAGGGAAGAGGAGCGTTGATAAAGATTTCTAATGTCCCTGTGCCTCAGTTTCTGCATCAGCAGATGGTAATACTTTGATGGTGTCCTTGTGAGGATTCCATGAGCTAAGGTTGTATATTGCTCATCTGAGGGCTTGACACAGAGGAAGCTTTCTGTAAACTTAATTTTTACATTCCAGGTACCAAGCTAGGAGTGTTGGCATAGCTTCTCATTTAATCAACACAAAACCCCTATTGGCTAGACATTATTATTCTCGTTTTACAGGCAGGGGCTGTGCCAGTTAGACTGTCACAAAAAAACAGAAACAGATTGGCTCTCTTAGGCAAAAAGGAATGTGATGAAAGGATATCAGGGATTCAAAGAATCACTGGGAGGTTGGAAGACCCGGCTTGGGGGTGGGTGGGAACCAAGGTCATGCAGCAAGATTTGTCTGGCCCACACTCCCTACCAGGCTGGGCAAGGATGTGACCTCCAGATGGTCACTCCAACTTTTACCAATCGGCAAGGTCATAAGAGGGAGAAGCTTACTGAGCTTACATCAGCTACCCGTCCCCTGGCTGGGATGGGAGATAGATGGAAGGTTGAAGAAGTATTCCTGCCCCTCAGCTTCTTGGGTGAGAGGTGAGCATAGGAACTGCCATTCTTCAAAAGTATACAATGCAAGATCCGGGGGTTACTGGGATAAAGGACATTTGATTCAGCATAGCCTACTAATCCAGAGGATCACTCACAGGAAACAGATTCGGGGATGTTTGTTACTTGCTTAAACTCGTTGTTTCTCTCTCTCTCCTACACACACACACACACACACACACACACACACATGTGCACCTTTAGCAAAGAGTGAGAACTTGAACCTGGGTCTTTTGATTCTGGGTCCTCCTTTTCTTCCACCCTTCTAGGATAGAACTGCCTTCAAAGTGAGGGGAGGTATAATGGGCAAAGCCACCAAAAGAGAAGTGAATAATGAACAGGGTGCTCAGATGAGCCTCACAATTGTAGAGAGGGAGACCCAAGGCAGGTCAGACCAGCCCAGCTAAGAAGAGGTAGGAAGGCTATGTGGGATAGGCTGGGAAGGGAGACTGCCTTCTGCAGAGAGAGGAGGGAAAAGGGGAAATCCTGATGGTGAAGTGGACAAAGTGGACAAAGCAGAACATTCTTGGGATTCCAGGTCTGGACAGTGACTAAATAGTCACATGTTCCCCCAGGGGAGGCTAGAACATCAGGACAGGCTGCCCTCAGAGTGCTGAGTCAGCACAGACTGGACCAGCCGCTCCTCCAAACTCAGGAGCCCATAAATCATAGCTGATGGGGCAGGGGCTTTCTGCTCTGCACACCTTTTGCTTCAAAGACAGATGGCCACCAGAGCACGCATGCGGATTTTGTGTGCTTAGGCACTGCGTATGCATCCAGGAGTGGTTATTAGGCCAAAGAGCTGAAATAAACAAAGAAAGTTTCTGTCCCCACCTGCCATGGGCCACAGAAGTGTTTCCCAAACTCAAGCTACTATAATATCAATTGTACTATTTTAAGTAATGTTGTCCTTAGAGTCAGACTCACTTTTTTGTTTGTTTGTTTGTTTTTGCGGTACACAGGCCTCTCACAGTTGTGGCCTCTCCCGCTGCGGAGCACAGGCTCCAGATGCGCAGGCCCAGCGGCCATGGCTCACGGGCCCAACCGCTCCGTGGCATGTGGGATCCTCTCGGACCCGTGTCCCCTGCATCGGCAGGCGGACTCTCAACCACTGCACCACCAGGGAAGTCCCAGACTCACTTTTTAATGCAAACAAATGTATATATATATATTTTTTTTTCAAGAAGATGTTGGGGGTAGGAGTTTATTAATTAATTAATTTATTTTTGCTGGGTTGGGTCTTCGTTTCTGTGTGAGGGCTTTCTCTAGTTGTGGCAAGCGGTGGCCACTCTTCATCGTGGTGAGCGGGCCTCTCACTATCGCGGCCTCTCTTTTTGCAGAGCACAGGCTCCAGACGCGCAGGCTCAGTAGTTGTGGCTCATGGGCCTAGTTGCTCCGCGGCATGTGGGATCCTCCCAGACCAGGGCTCGAACCCATGTCCCCTGCATTAGCAGGCAGATTCTCAACCACTGCACCATGAGGGAAGCCCCCAAATGTATATTTTTAAAAGAAATTTTAGATTTCTAGTTTCTGGTCCATGATGTAAGGGGCTTCAAAGTTGTCACTACATTCCAATGTCAAGTAAAGAGCTGAACAAACTAACAAAGCAACAACTCGTCTTAGATCTCTCAGAGAAGTGAGATCACAGGGCAAATCAAAGCCCCCCCAATTTAGAGAGACAGACAAGCAAATACAGGGAGTCACAGCTTAACTGAGAAGAAACCTCTTTGGCAACAAGTACCTGGGTAGGAAAATTTAAACTGTAACTGACAAATTGCTGGAAGTTCAGTGTGGACAAGTCTGAAAGATAAAAAAAGCCAAGAAAACCCAGTCTTGGAGGTCCTCCACAATTTTGTGAGTTTTACCTCCAGGAGCTTGCCCAGCTTTTCACAGTAAATATCAGGGATGTTGGAATTAACAGACCAGGAATTTAAAACAACTAAGATTAATATGCTAAGGGTTCTAATGGAAAAGTAGACAACATACAAGAACATATAGGCAATATAAGCAGAGAGATGGAAATTGTAAGAAAGAATTTTTAAAATATCAGAGATCAAAAGCATTGTAACAGAAATGAAAAATGCTTTGATGGCCACATTAGTGAACTGGATATGTCTGAGGAAAGAATCTCTGAGTCTGAGGATATGTCAATGGAAACTTCCAAAATTGAAAAGCAAAGAGAGAAAAGACTGAAGAAAATGGAACAGAATATCCAAGAACTGTGAAACAACTACAACAGGTGTAACATATGCATCATGGGAATACCAGAGGGAAAAGAAAGAGAAAAGGGAACATTCAAAACCTAATGACTGAGAATTTCCCACTAAATCATCCCTTTATCAGAGACAAAGAGGGAAATTACATAATGACAAAGGAGTCAATTCTCCAAAAAGACAGCAATCTTTAATGTGTATGCACCTAACAACAGAACATCAAAATACACAAAGCAAAAACTGACAGAGCTGCAAGGAGAGTTAGACAAATCCATTATTATAGGTGGAGGTTTTAACACCCCTCTATCAAAAGTGGACAGATCCAGCAAGCAGATAATCAGTAAGGACATAGTTGAACTCAACAACATCATCAATCAATTAGATATAATTGATATCTAGACTATTTAATCCAATAACAGCAGAATACTTATTCTTCTCAAGTTCACACAGAACATTCACCAAAATAGGCCACATTCTGGCCATAAAGCAGAGCTTAAAAGATTAAAAATAATAAAAATTATATAATGCCTGTTTTCAGACCTCAACAGAATTAAACTTAGAAATCAAAAACAGAAAGATAGCTGAAAATCTAAAAGTACTTAGAGATTAAATAACACACTTCTAAATATCACATGGCTCAAAGAAAAATATCTCAAAAGGAATTTAAATATAGTTTTAACTATAAGAAAATGAAAATAAAACACAAAAATTTGGAATGCAGCAAGAGAAGTGCTGAAAAGAAAACTTACAGCATTTAGTGCATATATTAATAAAAGAAAAATATATAATCAATAATCCAAGTATCCTCTCTAGGAAATTAGAAAAAAAAAGAGCAAATTAAATTTAAAATAAGAAGAATAAAAAACAGTAAAAAATTAGAGCAGAAATCAATGAAATTGAAAACAGGAAATCAATAGAGAAAATCAACAAAACCAAAAGATCAACAAAATCAATAAGCCTCCACTAGGCTACCTGAAAAAAAAAAGAGAGCAAGAGAGAGAACATACAAGTTACTGATATCAGAAATGAAATAACTCCCCACTGGTAACCACTAGTTACCATCTGTGAGTCTGTTTCTGTTTTGTTATATTCATTCATTTGTTTTATTTTAGGGATTCCACATACAGATGGTGACATGCAGTGTTTGTCTTTCTCCGTCTGACTTATTTCAGTTCTCATTTTATTTATATCAAATAATATTCCTTCATTCTTTTTCCCAGTTTCTTAAAACTATTTAGTTTTAGTCTTCTTCGATTCTGCTTTAAATTTTCTTTTCCTGGGCTTCCCTGGTGGCGCAGTGGTTGAGAGTCTGCCTGCCGATGGAGGGGACACGGGTTTGTGCCCTGGTCTGGGAAGATCCCACATGCCGCGGAGCAGCTAGGCCCGTGAGCCATGGCTGCTGAGCCTGTGCATCCGGAGCCTGTGCTCCGCAATGGGAGAGGCCACAGCAGTGAGAGGCCCGCGTACCGCAAAAAATAAAAAATTCTTTTCCTTAAAGTTCCATTTCTCTCTCTCCATTTTTCATATTTTCACCATAAGACTAAAGGTCAGATTATCCTTTTTTTCTGCTAGCACTATTATTACATTTTATCATTTATTTTTTACTTGCTATCTAAAATATTTGAAGTCTTCTAATAGAAAATAATAACAGTAAACTTGTAAATAGATATATGAGTTTCAAGATAATTTTCTGATATATTCAGTGTTTCTTATGCCTGTAGGAATATAAAGTATATAAGATAAAATTAAAAGTGATGTTGAATAAGAGAGCCAGATTTAAATTTTTTTTAATTTAAAAAAAGGAAAAAAAAATGAAAGAAGAGACATTACTATAGGTCCTATGGACAAAGGGTAATAAAAGAACATTATGAACAATCCTATGCCCTTAAATTTGATAACCTAGATGAAATGGACCAATTCCTTGAAAGGCACACACTGTAAAAACGCACACAAGAAGAAATGGATAATTGGGGGTGGGAGTGAGGAGAGGGATGGACTTGGAGTTTGGGGTCAACAGATGCAAACTATTATATACAGAATGGATAAAAACCAAGGTCCTAATGTATAGCACAGGGAACTATACTCAATATCCTGTGGTAAACCATAATGGAAGAGAATACAAAAAAGAATGTATATATGTGTATAACTGAGTCACTTTGCTACACAACAGAGATTGGCACAACATTGTAAATTAACTATACTTCAATAAAAATAAATAAATAAAGTATTCACTCTCAAAAAAAAAGAAATAGACAATCTGAATAAATCTATATGTATTAAAGAAATTAAATCAATAATTAATAAACACCTAATGCAAAATGTACCAGGTCTAATTGAGTTTACTGGTAAAGTCTACAAAACATTTAAGGAAGAAATTATACCAATTTTCTACAATTTCTTCCAGAAAATAGAAGCAGAGGAAATATCTCTTAACTCATTCTATGAAGCCAGCATTACCCTAATACAAAAACCAGACAAAGATTATCAGAAAAGAAAACTACAAACCAATATCTCTCATGAACATAGATGCAAAAATCCTCAACAAAATATTAGCAAATTGAATCCAACAATGCATAAAAAGAATTACACACCACAACCAAGTGGGATTGTCCCAGGTATGCAAGGCTGATTCAACACTGGAAATCAGTTAATGTAATCCATCATATCAACAGCCTATAGAAGAAATATTACATAATTATATCAGTAGATGCAGAAAATGCATTTGACAAAATTCATTATCCATCTCTAATGAAAACTCTCAGTAAACTAGAAATAGAGGGGAACTTCTTCAACTTGATAAAGGACATCTACAAAAATCTGCAGCTAATGTTATACTTAATAGTGAGAAACTAGAGGATCTCCCACTAAAATAAAAAACAGGGATGTTCCCTCTCACCATTCCTTTTCAACATCATACTGGAAGTCCTAGCTTAATAAGACAACAAAAGCTAGCTTAATAAGACAAGTCCTAGCTTACTAAGTCCTAGCAATAAGACAAGAAAAGGAGATAAAAGGTATAATTATTGGGAAGAAGGAAATAAAACTCTTTGTTCACAGATCATGTGATTTTCTATGATTGTTTATATAAGTAATTGACTAAAACCCTCCTGTATCTAATAAGCAATTATAGCAAGGTAACAGGACACAAGTTTAATATGTAAAAGTCAATCACTTTCCTATATACTAGCAATGAGTAAGAGGAATTTGAAATTAAAGATACAATATGATTTATATTAACTCCCCAAAATGAATTATTTAGAGATAAATCTAACAAAATGTGTACAAGATCTATACAAGTAGAACTGCAAACGCTGATAGAAGAAATCAAAGAACTAAATAAATGGAGAGATATTTCATGTTCACGGATAGGAAGACTCAATATTATCAAGATGTCAGTTCTTCCCAACTTGATCTATAGACTCAGTATAATCAAAATCAAAACTCCGTCAGGTTTTGCAAATATAGACAAACTGATTCTAAAATTTACATGAAAAGACAAAAACCCAGAATAGCCAACACAATTATGAAGGAGAAGAACTAAGTCAGATAACTGACACCATTGGACTTCAAGACTTACTATAAAGTTACATAATCAAGACAGTGTGGTATTAGTGAAAGAATAGACAAATAGATCAATGGAAGAGAATGGAGAGCCCAGTAATAGAACCACATTCAACTGACTTTTGACAAAGGCATAAAGACACTAGAGAAAGGATAGCCTTTCAACAAATGGTGCTGGAACAAATGAACATCTACATGCAAAAAAAAAAAAAAAATTTAGACACCTTACACCCTTCATTAGACCTTATACCTGTCACAAAAATTAACCTAAAATAGATCATAAACCTATATGTAAAATGCAAATGTGTAAAGCTTCTAGAGGATAACATAAGAGAAAGTCTAGATGACCTTGAGTTTGGCAATGACACTTGGGATACAACACAAAGACATGATCTGAAAGAAATGATAAGCTGGATTTCATTATAATTAAAAGTTCTACTCTGCAAAAAGCAATATCAGGAAAATGAGAAAACAAGCCACAGATTTGGAGAAAATATTGGCAAAAGACACATCTTACAAAGGACTGTTATAAAAACTATAAAGAACTCTTCAAACCCAACATAAGAAAATAAACAACTCAATTTAAAAATGGGCAAAAGAGGGGGTGGGTAGGGAACTGGTGGTTTAAGCTGCACGGTCCTGGGGAGGCAAAGTGAAGTGAAGACTGGGGGCCCCAGTTTATAGGCCAGCAGACTAGCAGTGGTCTCCAACCTCCCCCCGGAGCTTCAGACCCTGGAGAAAATACAAGGTCCACACGGGCGAACATCATTGTCTGTTTGGATTGCTGTTAGATCCCAAGTGTCATGGACAATGCCTGGTATATAGCAGACTTTCCAAGATGACGTAGGAGTAAGAGGATGTGAGTTCATTTCTCCCAACAAACGCATCAAGAATACATCTACAAATGGAACAATTCTCACAGAGCACCTGCTGAACATGAGCAGAGGACCTCTGACACCTAAAAGGACAAGAAGGATTTCCATGTAACTGGGTAGGATGAAAGAAAGAAGAAGGGAAAAGGAAGGGGAGAGGAAGCAAGACAGGACCTGCACCCCTGGTGGTGGCTGAAGGTGAGGAAATGTCCCACATCTGGGAAAGACCCCTCACTGGTGGAGAGATCAGCTGGGACAAAAGGGGAGCCTTGGAGTCTGGGAGGAGAACCCAGCAACCAGTCTGTGGCAGACAGGACAAAGTGAGAACTACACAGCCCTGTGAGCCCCAGCCCTGCCCTGAGATCGGAGTCCACTGGTGCTCACAGGGACTGGGTGCTGGAATGTGGGGTTTGGAGAGCAGACCTGGGGAGGGGACTGCTGTTGGCTGTCAGGATACAGCCTGAGGGGATAGTAGTGTGGTGCTCTTCAACCCAGAATGCTCGTGGAGGAAGCCTGGACCACCACAGAAGCGAAGCACCAGGGTTGAGTAACTCACAAAGTGTGGGGCCGCCATTGCAGCCTCTCTCCTCATGTACCAGCCCCTGCCTCCATGGGCACTAGGGAGAGCTCCCACCAGAGCTGGTTCGTGCACCCCTGCCATCACCTCCTCCACCATGCCCCTGCCAGCTTGGGCTACATACTCACCCTAATTGCCACCTGCGTTACAATCCCTACCCTAGCACCCTCCCACCTGGGTGACCTGCTTGCCCTGATCACCTCCTCGGTGCCTTTCTACTGGATGGGCTCATGTGCTCCAGCAACCTCTGGAGCAGACTCTGGTGGAAAGAACACACCCAGAGGTGGGCATGAAACCACAGCTGAGCCCCAGGGGCCATGTGACTAAGGAAGAAGAACTGAAATCTCTCCTCGCAGCTGTGCAAACTGCAGAGTTACACCTACACTGATAGCTTCCCAAATTCAGTGCCTGTGAAACATCTAAAAGGAAAAGTGCTCCTGCAGCTGGGGCAGGTCTGGCTTTAGCAGCTGTGGGGTTTGTGGGCATGTTCACAAGAGGGTTGAGCCAAGCCAGAGTATGAGCTGCCTCCATAATTCCCACAGTGGGTTCAGGTACATGACCACTGCAGTCCTGGTACCTGACCTCAGTGGATCTGCACTGGTGGCCTAGTGAAAACAACGCCTGAGAGTCACCACCAGAGCCAATCGGCAGCATACCCACAGTTAAGGTGAGACCAAGAGCAGTGCCAACAATGGTGTACTTTGTGAGCCTGCACAACAGGTAAAAGGAGATGCAATAGAGCACATTCACAGGTGAACAGATCCAGAGGAGGAACACTTGGTGGCTTTTCTCCCAGTGGGAGTGCTCCAATCCCACCTACCTTGCACTGCAGACCACAAACACAGCTAAGAAACAGCTCTGGGGGCCTCTACTAGGGAGGAGACGCCACTCCTGACAGGGCAAGGACAACCACAGAGCAAAGGGCAGGCCCCACTCAATATCCAGGGCAGGCTCTTGTCACCACAACACCAATCAAAACCCTTATCAAGGGGATAATGGCACAAGCCTCTGGACCAACCTCACGCACCACGAGCAGACAGCAGAAGCAAGAGGAACTATGATCCTACAGCCTACATAAAGGAGACCACAAACACAGTCAGTGTGACAAAGAAGTATGTTACAGACGAAGGAGAAAGATAAAAACCTACAATAACAACTAAATGAAGAGGAGATAGGCAATCTACCTGAAAAAGAATTCAGAGTAATGATAGTAAAGATGACCTAAGATCTTGTAAAAGAATGGAGGCACGGATTGAGAAGATACAAGAAATGTTTAACAAAGGCCTAGAAGAACTAAAGAACAAACAAACAGAGATGAGGAATACATTAACTGAAGGGAAAAATGCACTAGAAGGAATCAATAGTGAATAACTGAGGCAGAAGAATGGATAATGTAAGGTCGGATCTTAACAAACGGCACTGCGAAACAAAGGAAAGCTTCAAGTGAGCTTTATTAGGGAGCGCTCCCGGGTGAGGTTCACTGGTCCGAGAGAAAGGGGCCAGAGAAGTCACGCCCAGTACTGGATGAGGGGGATTTTTATTGGGGTAAAAGCAGAAGGTGGCTTGCAAGGGGAGGGGGTGGTTTCCTATACAGGGTAATTCCTTATTTGGTGAGGAAACAGCAGAGCCAGGTGTTGGTTGGTCTGTTGTGGAGCGTAAGCCCATTTTCCCTTCCCGTCAGCCCCATTGTTTTCTGGGCAGGAAGTTAGAGTCTCTTGTTGATTCCCAGAACAGATGAGGTTGTTATGTCTTGATGCCTCTCCTACCTCATACTGGTCGATGTTTTCTCTTACCTCCCGGGCCTCCTTTCACCCGGGCCAACAGACCTTACAGATAAGTGACCTGGAAGACAGAATGGTGGAAATCTCTGTCACAGAACAGAATAAAGAATGAAAAGAAATGAGGACAGTCTCAGAGACCTCTGGCACCAACAGTTGAATTATAGGGGTCCCAGAAAAAGAAGAGAAAGAGAAAGGGCCTGAGAAAATATTTGAAGAGATTGTAGTCAAAAACTTCCCTAACATAGGAAGTTAAATAGTCACCCAAGTCCAGGAAGTGCAGAGAGTCCCATACAGGATAAACCCAAGGAAGAACATGCTAAGACACATATAATCGAACTAACAAAAATTAAATGTGAAGAAAAAATATTAAAATCAACAAGGAAAAAGCAACAAATAACTAACAAGGGAATCCCCATGAGGCCTTCAGCTGATTTTTCAGCAGAAACTCTGCAGGCCAGAATGGGATGACATGATATATTTAAAGTGATAGAAGGGAAAAATCTACAACCAAGAATACTCTACTCAGCAAGGCTCTCATTCAGATTCGATGGAGAAACCAAAAGCTTTATAGACAAACAAAAGCTAAAAGAATTTAGCACCACCAAACTAGCTTTATAACAAATGCTAAAGGAACTTCTCTAGTTGGGAAACACAAAGGAAGAGAACAAAAGAGGAGGGGAAGAAAAAAAGACCTACAAAAAAAAGCCCCAAACAATTAAGAAAATAGCAACAGGAACATACCTATTGATAATTACATTAAGTGTAAATGGATTAAATGTTCCAGCCAAAAGACATAGATTGGCTGAATGGATACAAAAACAAGACCCATATATAGGCTGTCTAAAGGAGACCTACTTCAGACCTAGGGACACACACAGACTGAAAGTGAGGGGATGGAAAAAGATATTCCATGCAAATGGAAATCAGAAGAAAGCTGGAGTAGCAACACTCAAATCAGACAAAATAGGCTTTAAAATCAAGAATATTACAGGAGACAAGGAAGGACACCACATAATGATCAAGGGATCAATCCAAGAACATATAACAATTGTAAATATCTATGCACCCAACATAGGAGCACCTCAGTATATAAGGCAAATGTTAACAGCTATAAAAGGGGAAATTGGCAGGAACACAATAATAGTGGTGGACTTTAATACCCCATTACACCAATAGATCATCCAGAGAGAAAATTAATAAGGAACTCAAGCCTTAAATGACACATTAGACCAGATATACTTAATTGATATTTAAAGGACAATTCATCCAAAAGTAGTAGAATACTCTTTCTTCTCAAGTGTACACAGAACATTCTGCAGGATAGATCACATCCTGGGTCATAAATAAACCCTCAGTAAATTTAAGAAAATTGAAATCACATCAAGCATCTTTTCCAACCAAAACGCTATGAGATCAGAAATCAATTACAGGAAAAATAAATTGTAAAAACACCCACACATGGAGGCTAAACAATATGATACTAAATAACCAATGGATCACTGAAGAAATCAAAGAGGAAATCAAAAAATACATAGAGACAAATGACAATGAAAACACAAACATCCAAAACCTATGGGAAGCAGCAAAAGCAGTCTTAAGAGGGAAGTTTATAGCAATACAATATTACCTGAAGAAAAATCTCAAATAAACAACCTAACTTTACACCTAAAGCAACTAGAGAAAGAAGAACAAACAAAACCCAAAGTTAGTAGAAGGAAAGAAATTATAAAAATCAGAGCAGAAATAAATGAAATAGAGATGAAGAAAACAATAGCAAAGATCAATGAGACTAAAATCTGGTTACTTGAGAATATAAACAAAATTAATAAATCTTTAGCCAGACTCATCAAAAAAAATATGGAGAGAGCTCAAATCAATAAAATTAGAAGTGAAAAAGGAGAAGTTACAATAGACACCACAGAAATACAAAGGATCATAAGAGACTACTACAAGCAACAATACACCAATAAAATGGACAACCTAGAAGAAATGGACAGATTCTTAGAAAGGTATAAACTTCTAAAACTGAACCAGGAAGAAATAGAAAATATGGACAGGCCAATCACGAGTACTGGAGTTGAAGCTGTAATTAAAAATCTTCCAGCAAACAAAAGTTCAGAACCAGATGGCTTCACAGATGAATTCTATCAAACATTTAGAGAAGAATTAACACCTATCCTTCTGAAATTATTCCAAAATATTGCAGAGGAAGGAACACCCCCAAGCTCATTCTACGAGGTCACCATCACCCTGATGTCAAAACCAGACAAAGTTACCACACACACAAAAAAAATTGCAGGCCAATAACATTGATGAACATAGACGCAAAAATCCTCAACAAAATACTGGCAAAGAGAATCCAGCAACACATTAAAAGGACCCGACACCATTCAAGTGGAATTTTTCCCAGGGATGCAAGGATTTTTCAATATCCACAGATTAATCAGTGTGATACACTACGTCAACAAACTGAAGTATAAAAACAACATGATCATCTCAATAGATGATGAAAAGGCTTCTGAAAAAATTCAACACCCATTTATGATAAAAACTCTCCAGAAAGTGGGTATAGATGGAACCTACCTCAACATAAAAAAGGCCATATATATGACAAACCCACAGCAAACATTTTTCTCAATGGTGAAAAACTGGAAACATTTCCTCTAAGATCCGATGTCCACTCTTGTCACTATTATTCAACATAGCTTTGGAAGTCCTAGCCATAGCAATCAGAAGAGAAAAAGAAATAAAAGGGATCCAAATTAGAAAAGAAGAAGTAAAACTGTCACTGTTTGCAGCTGACATGATACTATACATAGAAAACCTTAAGGATGTTACCAGAAAACTACTAGAGCTCATCAATGAATTGGTAAAGTTGCAGGATACAAAATTAATACACAGAAAGCTCTTGCATTCCTATACACTAACAATGAAAGAACAGAAAGAGAAATCAAGGAAAGAGTTTCATTTACCATCACATTAAAAAAATAAAATACCTAGGAGGCAAAAGATTTGTACTCAGAAAACTATAAGATATGAAAGAAATTTAAAATGACACAAACAGATGGAGAGATATACCATGTTCTTGGATTGGAAGAATCAATATTGTGAAAATGACTATACTACCCAAAGCAACCTACAGATCCAATGCAATCCCTATCAAATTACCAATGGCATTTTTCACAGAATTAGAACAAAAAATTTTTACAATTTGTATGGAAACACAAAAGACCATGAATAGCCAAAGCAATCTTGAGAAAGAAAAACAGAGTTGGAGGAATTAGACTCCCTGACTTCAGACTATACTACAAAGCTACAGTAATAAAGACAGTATGGTACTGGCACAAAAACAGAAATATAGATTGATGGAACAGGATAGAAAGTCCAGAGATTAAACCCATGCACCTATGGTCACCTAATCTATGGCAAAGGAGGCAAGAATATACAATGGAGAAAAGATAGTCTCTTCAATGTGTGGTGCTGGGAAAACTGGACAGCTACATGTAATGAAACTTAATTAAGTTTAATGATCTAATGAAACTAAAAACTTTTGCAAAGCAAAGGAAACCATAAACAAAATGAAAAGACAACCCTTAGAATGGGATAAAATATTTGCAGATGAAGCAAGCGACAAGGGATTAATCTCCAAAATATACAAACAGCTCATACAGTTCAATATCAAAAGAACAAAAAACCCAGTCAAAAAATGGGCAGAAGACCTAAATAGACATTTCTCCAAAGAAGACAGACAGATGGCAAAAAAGCACATGCTCAATGTCACCAATTATTAGAGAAATGCAAATCAAAACTACAATGAGGTATCACCTCACACTAGTCAGAATGGCCATCATCAAAAAATCTACAAACAATAAATACTGGAGAGGGTGTGGAGAAAAGGGAACCCTCTTGCACTGTTGGTGGGAATGTAAATTGATACAGCCACTATGGAGAACAGTACAGAAATTCCTTTAAAAACTAAAATTAGAACTACCATATGACCCAGCAAACCCACTCCTGGGCATATATTCAGAGAGCACTGTAGTTCGATAATTTACATATACCCCAATGAGGTCATTGTACCCCAATGTTCATTGCAGCACTATTTACAATAGCCAGGACATGGAAGCAACCTAAGTATCCATCGACAGGTGAATGGATAAGAAGATGTGGCACATATATATGATGCAATATTACTCAGCCATAAAAAAGAATGAAATAATGCCATTTGCAGCAAAATGGATGGACCTAGAGATTGTCATCCTGAGTGAAGTAAGTCAGATAGAGAAAGACAAATATCATATGATATCACTTACATGTAGAATCTAAAAAAAAAGTACAAATGAACTTATCTATAAAAGAGAAATAGAGTTACAGATTTAGAAAACAAACTTATGGTTTTCAGGGGGTAAGGGTGGGGGAGGGATAAATTGGGAGATTGGGATTGATATATACACACTACTATATATAAAATAGATAACTAATAAGGATCTACTATACAGCACAGGGAGCTCTACTCAATACTCTGTGATGGCCTATATGGGAAAAGAATCTAAGAAAGAGTAGATATATGTATGTGTATAACTGATTCACTTTGCTGAACACCTGAAACAAACATAACATTGTAAATCAACTATATTCCAATAAAGATTTAAAAATAAATTTAATATAAAAAATGGGCAAAAGAGCTGAACAAACACCTCAACAAAGAAGATATGCAGATAGTAAATAAGCATATTAAAAGATGCTCCACATTATATGTCATTAGGAAAATGCAAGTTAAAACAATGAAAATTCCACTACACAACTATTAGAATAGCCAAAATCCAGAACACTGACAATGCCAAATGCTGGTAAGGATGTGGAACAACAGGAACTCTCATTCATTACTGGTGGGAATGCAAAATGGTACAGCCAATTTGGTGGACAGTTTGAAAGTTTCTTACATCACTAAACATACTCTTACCATATGATATTGCAATCAAGCTCCTTGGTACTTACTCAAATGCCTATAAAACTTATGTCCACACAACACCTTGCACAAGGATTTTTATAGCAGTTTTATTCATAATTTCCAAAACTTGGAAGCAGCTAAGATTTCCTTCAGTAGGTAAGTGGAAAAATAAATTGTGGTACTTTCAGACAATTGAATATTATTCAATTCTAAAAAAAAATGTGCTATCAAGCCATGAAAAGAATGGCTTTTCATGAAGGAATCTTAAATGCATATTACTAAGTGAAAGAAGCCAATTTGAAAAGGCTACATACTGAATGATTCCAATTATATGACCTTCTGAAAAAGTCAAAACTATGAAGACAGTAAAAAGATCAGTACTGGGGGATGGGGGTTAGATGAAAAAGCAGAGCAATGAGGATTTTTAGTGCAGTGAAATCATTCTGGATGATACTATAATGGTGGATACATGACACATATTTATCAAACCCAAGAATGTAGAACATCGAAAATGAACCCTAATGTAAACTATGGTCTTTGGGTGATAATGTATCAGTGCAGGTTCATCACTAGTAACAAATATACTATTTTGTTGTAAGATTTTAATTCTGGGGGAGGCTGTGCATATGTGGGGGCAGGCTATATATGAGAAATCTATGTATCTTTCACTTAATTTCGCTCTGAATCTAAAACTACTCTAAAAAATAAAATCTATTTTAAAAAAGAAATTTTATTCTATATGATTTTTTTAACACCTTTATTGAGTACAATTGCGTTACAATGTGTGTTAGCTTCTGATTTATAACAAAGTGAATCACTTTTACATATACATATGTTCCCATATCTCTTCCCTCTTGCGTCTCCATCCCTCCCACCCACCCTATCCCACCCCTCTAGGTGGTCACAACACACCGAGCTGATCTCCCTGTGCTATGTGGCTGCTTCCCACTAGCAATCTATTTTACATTTGGTAGTGTATATATGTCCATGCCACTCTCTCACTTCGTCCCAGCTTACCCTTTTCCCTCCCCATGTCCTCAAGTGCATTCTCTACATCTGTGTCTTTATTCCTGTTCTGCCTCTATGTTCTTCAGAACATATTTTTTTTTAGATTCCATATATATGTGTTAGCATACAGTATTTGTGTTCCTCTTTCAGACTTACTTCACTCTGTATGACAGACTCTAGGTCCATCCACCTCACTACAAATAACTCAATTTTCTTTCATTTTATGGCTGAGTAATATTCCATTGTATATATGTGCCACATCTTCTTTATCCATTCATCTGTCAATGGCCACAGTTGGTAGAAACATCCACAGGCACAAGTCCTATATATATATTTTTAACATCTTTATTGAAGTATAATTGCTTTACACTGGTGTGTCAGTTTCTGCTATATAACAAAGTGAATCACTTATACATATATATATGTCCCCATATCTCTTCCCTCTTGCATCTTCCTCCCTCCCACCCTCCCTATCCCACCTCTCTAGGTGGTCACAAAGTACCGAACTGATCTCCTTGTGCTATGGGGCTGCTTCCCACTAGCTATCTATTTTACGTTTGGTAGTTTATATATGTCCATACCATTCTCTCACTTTGTCCCACCTTACTCTTCCCCTTTCCCGTATCCTCAAGTCCATTCTCTAGTAGGTTTGCACCTTTATTCCCATCTTGCCCCTAGGTTCTTCTGACCATTTTCTTTTTCTTTTTTCCTTTTTTCTTTTTTTAGATTCCATGTATATGTGTTAGCATACAGTATTTGTTTTTCTCTTTCTGACTTACTTCACTCTATATGACAGACTCTAGGTCCATCCACCTCACTACAAATAACTCAGTTTCGTTCCTTTTTATGGCTGAGTAATATTTCATCGTATATATGTACCACATCTTCTTTATCCATTCATCTGTTGATGGACACTTATGTTGCTTCCATGTCCTGGCTATTGTAAATAGAGCCACAATGAATATTTTGGTACATGACTCTTTGGATTATGGTTTTGTCAGGGTATATGCCCAGGGGTGGGATTGCTGGGTCGTATGGTAGTTCTATTTTTAGTTTTTTAAGGAATTTCCATACTGTTCTCCATAGTGGCTGTATCAATTTACATTCCCACCAACAGTGCAAGAGTGTTCCCTTTTCTCCACATCCTCTCCAGCATTTATTGTTTGTAGATTTTTTGAAGATGGCTATTCCGACTGGTGTGAGATGATATCTCATTGCAGTTTTGATTTGCATTTCTCTAATGATTAATAATCTTGAGCATTCTTTCATGTGTTTGTTGGCAATCTGTATATCTTCTTTGGAGAAATGTCTATTTAGGTCTTCTGCTCATTTTTGGATTGGGTTGTGGTTTGTTTTGTTTTGTTTTTTTGTGTTTTCTTTTAGTATTAGTTGTTTTTTTGTTTTTTTGGTTTTTTATACTGCAGGTTCTTATTAGTCATCAATGCTACACACATCACTGTATATATGTCAATCCCAATCGCCCAATTCAGCACACCACCATCCCCACCCCACCGCAGCTTTCCCCACTTGGTATCCATACGTTTGTTCTCTACATCTGTGTCTCAACTTCTGCCCTGCAAACCAGTTCATCTGTATCATTTTTCTAGGTTCCACATACATGCATTAATATATGATATTTGTTTTTCTCTTTCTGACTTACTTCACTCTGTATGACAGTCTCTAAAGTCCATCCACGTCTCAACAAATGACTCAATTTCATTCCTTTTTATGGCTGAGTAATATTCCATTGTATACATGTACCACATCTTCTTTATCCATTTGTCTGTCGATGGGCATTTAGGTTGCTTCCATGACCAGGCAATTGTAAATAGTGCTGCAATTAACACTGGGGTGCATGTGTCTTTTTGAATTATGGTTTTCTCTGCATATACGCCCAGTAGTGGGATTGCTGGATCATATGGTAATTCTAGTTTTAGTTTTTTAAGGAACCTCCATACTGTTCTCCATAGAGGCTGTATCAATTTACATTCCCACCAACAGTGCAAGAGGGTTGCCTTTTCTCCACACCCTCTCCAGCATTTGTTGTTTGTAGATTTTCTGATCATGCCCATTCTAACTGGTGTGAGGTGATACCTCATTGTAGTTTTGATTTGCATTTCTCTAATAATTAGTGATGTTGAGCAGCTTTTCATGTGCTTCTTGGCCATCTGTATGTCTTCTTTGGAGATAATATCTATTTAGGTCTTCAGCCCATTTTTGGATAGGGTTGTTTGTTTCTTTAATATTGAGCTGCATGGGCTGTTTATATATTTTGGATATTAATCCTTTGTCCATTGATTCGTTTGCAAATATTTTCTCCCATTCTGAGGGTTGTCTTTTCGTCTTGTTTATGGTTTCCTTTGCTGTGCAAATGCTTTGAAGTTTCATTAGGTGCCATTTGTTTATTTTTGTTTTTATTTCCATTACTCTAGGAGGTGGATCAAAAAACAACTTGCTGTGGTTTATGTAAAAGAGTGTTCTTCCTATGTTTTCCTCTAAGACTTCTATACTGTCCAGTCTTACATTTAGGTCTCGAATCCATTTTGAGTTTAGTTTTGTGTATGGTGTTAGAGAGTGTTCTAATTTCATTCTTTTACATGTAGCTGTCCAGTTTTCCCAGCATCACTTATTGAAGAGACTGTTTTTTCTCCATTGTATATCTTTGCCTCCTTTGTCATAGATTAGTTAACAATAGGTGTGTGGGTTTATCTCTGGGCTTTCTATCTTGTTCTATTGATCTATGTTGCTGTTTTTGTGCCAGTACCATGTTGTACTGATTACTGTAGCATTGTAGTATAGTCTGAAGTCAGGGATTCTGATTCCTCCAGCTCTGTTTTTTTCCCCTGCAGACTGATTTGGCTATTCGGGGTCTTTTGTGTCTCTACACAAATTTTAAGATGATTTGTTCTAGTCCTGTAAAAAAATGCCATTGGTAATTTGATAGGTATTGCATTAAATCTGTAGACTGCTTTGTGTAGTAGAGTCATTTTCACAATGTTGATTCTTCCAATCCAAGAACATGGTATATCTCTCCATCTGTTGGTATCATCTTTAATTTCTTTCATCATTGTCCTATACTTTTCTGCATACAGATCTTTTGTCTCCCTAGGTAGGTTTATCCCAAGGTATTTTATTCTTTTTATGGCAATGGTAAATGGGCGTGTTTCCATAATTTCTCTTTCAGATTTTTCATCATTAGTGTATAGCAATACAAGAGATTTCTGTGCATTAATTTTGTATCCTACAACTTTACCAAATTCACTGATAAGTTCTAGTAGTTTTCTGGTGGCATCTTTAGGATTCTCTATGTATAGTATCATGTCATCTGCAAACAGTGACAGTTTTCCTTCTTCTTTTCCAATTTGTATTCCTTTTATTTCTTTTTCTTCTCTGATAGCCAAGCCTAGGATTTCCAAAACTATGTTGACTAATAGTGGTGATAGTGGACATCCTTGTCTCGTTCCTGATCTTAGAGGAAATGCTTTCAGTTTTTCACCATTGAGAATGATGTTTGCTGTAGGTTTGTCGTATATGGCTTTTATTATTTTGAGGTAGGTTCCCTCTATGCCTACTTTCTAGAGAGTTTTTATAATAAATTGGTGTTGAATTTTGTCAAAAGCTTTTTCTGCATCTATTGAGATGATCATATGGTTTTTATTCTTCAATTTGTTAATATGGTGTATCACATTGATTGATTTGCGTATATTGAAGAATCCTTGAATCCCTCAGATAAATCCCACTTGATCATGGTGTATGATCCTTTGAATGTGTTGTTGGATTCTGTTTGCTAGTATTTTGTTGAGGATTTTTGCATCTATATTCATGAGTGACATTGGTCTATAATTTTCTTTTTTTGTAGTATCTTTGTCTGGTTTTGGTATCAGGGTGATGGGGGTATCATAGAATGAATTTGGGAGTGTTCCTTCCACTGCAAGTTTTTGGAAGAGTTTGAGAAGGATGGGTGTTAGCTCTTCTCTAAATGTTTGATAGAATTCACCTGTGAAGCCATGTGGTCCTGGACTTTTGTTTGTTGGAAGATTTTTAATCACAGTTTCAATTTCATTACTTGTGATTGGTCTGTTCATATTTTCTGTTTCTTCCTGGTTCAGACTTGGAAGCTTATACCTTTCTAAGAATTTGTCCATTTCTTCCACGTTGTCCATTTTATTGGCATAGAGTTGCTTGTAGTAGTCTCTTAGGATGCTTTGTATTTCTGCCGTGTCTGTTGTAACTTCTCCTTTTTCATTTCTAATTTTATTGATTTGAGTCCTGACCCTCTTTTTCTTGATGAATCTGGCTAATGGTTTATCAATTTTGTTTATCTTCTCAAAGAACCAGCTTTTAGTTTTATTGATCTTTGCTATTGTTTTCTTTGTTTCTATTTCATTTATATCTGCTCTGATCTTTATGATTTCTTTCCTTCTGTTAACTTTGGGTTTTGTTTGTTCTTCTTTCTCTAGTTCCTTTAGGTGTAAGGTTAGATTGTTTACTTGAGATTTTTCTTGTTTCTTGAGGTAGGATTGTATTGCTATGAACTTCTCTCTTACAACTGCTTTTGCTGCATCCCATAGGTTTTGGATTGTCGTGTTTTCATTGTCATTTGTCTCTAGGTATTTTTTGATTTCCTCTGTGATTTCTTCAGTGATCTCCTGGTTGTTTAGTAACGTGTTGTTTAGCCTCCATGTGTTTCTCTTTTTTACGTTTTTTTCTCTGTAATTCATATCTAATCTCATAGTGTTGTGGTCAGAAAAGATGCTTGATATGATTTCAATTTTCTTAAATTTACTGAGGCTTGATTTGTGACCCAAGATGTGATCTATCCTGGAGGATGTTCCATGTGCACTTGAGAGGAAAGTGTAATCTGCTGTTTTTGGATGGAATGTCCTATAAATATCAATTAAATCTATCTGGTCTACTGTGTCATTTAAAGCTTCTGTTTCCTTATTTATTTTCATTTTGGACGACCTGTCTGTTGGTGTAAGTGAGGTGTTAAAGTCCCCCACAATTATGGTGTTACTGTCTATTTCCTTTTTTATAGCTGTTAGCAGTTGCCTTATGTATTGAGGTGGTCCTATGTTGGGTTCATATATATTTATAATTGTTATATCTTCTTCTTGGACTGATCCCTTGAACATTATGTACTGTCCTTCCTTGTCTCTTGTAACATTCCTTATTTTAAAGTCTATTTTATCTGATATGAGTATAGCTACTCCAGCTTTCTTTTGATTTCCATTTGCATGGAATACCTTTTCCATCCCCTCACTTTCAGTCTGTATGTGTCCCTAGGTCTGAAGTGGGTCTCTTGTAGACAGCCTATAGATGGGTCTTGTTTTTGTATCCATTCAGCAAGCCTGTGTCTTTTGGTTGGAGCATTTAATCCATTCACGTTTAAGGTAATTATCGATATGTATGTTCTTATGACCATTTTCTTAATTGTTTTGGGTTTCTATTTGTAGATCCTTTTCTTCTCTTGTGTTTCCCACTTAGAGACGTTCCTTTAGCATTTGTTGTAGAGCTGGTTTGGTGGTGCTGAATTCTCTTAGCTTTTGCTTGTCTGTAAAGCTTTTGATTCCTCCATTGAATCTGAATGAGATCCTTGCCGGGTAGAGTAATCTTGGTTGTACGTTCTTCCCTTTCATCACTTTAAGTATATCATGCCACTCCCTTCTGGCTTGTAGAGTTTCTGCTGAGAAATCAGCTGTTAACCTTATGGGAGTTCCCTTGTATGTTATTTGTCATTTTTCCCTTCCTGCTTTCAATAATTTTTCTTTGTCTTTAATTTTTGCCAATTTGATTACTATGTGTTCAGAATGTTTCTTCTTGGGTTTATCCTGTATGGGACTCACTGCACTTCCTGTACTTGGGTGGCTATTTCCTTTCCCATGTTAGGGAAGTTTTCAACTATAATCTCTTCAAATATTTTCTTGGGTCCTTTCTCTCTCTCTTCTCCTTCTGGGACCCCTATAATGCAAATGTTGTTGCATTTAATGTTGTCCCAGAGGTCTCTTAGGCTGTCTTCATTTCTTTTCATTCTTTTTTCTTTATTCTGCTCCGCAGCAGTGAATTCCACCATTCTGTCTTCAGGTCACTTATCTGTTCTTCTGCCTCAGTTATTCTGCTATTGATTCCTTCTAGTGTAGTTTTCATTTCAGTTATTGTATTGTTCATCTCTGTTTGTTTGTTCTTTAATTCTTCTAAGTCTTTGTTAAACATTTCTTGCATCTTCTCGATCTTTGCCTCCATTCTTTTTCTGAGGTCCTGGATCATCTTCACTAACATTATTCTGAATTCTTTTCTGGAAGGTTGCCTACCTCCACTTCATTTACTTGTTTTTCTGGGGTTTTATCTTGTTCCTTCATCTGGTACATAGCCCTCTGCCTTTTCATCTTGTCTATCTTTCTGTGAATGTGGTTTTTGTCCCCCAGGCTGCAGGGTTGTGTTTGGGTTTTTGTTGTTGTTGTTGTTGTTTTTTATTCAAACAGAAAGTCACAAATATTATAATCATCCTCATCAGTTCACTCAGTCCCATGTAATTAACTTCTTTTTCATCTTGATCTTTTGTTAGCACTTTTATGAATTCATCAGTTTTCCATTAGAGTTCTGAAAATGCTTATTTGTTCAGTTCATCAGTATAGTCAGTTACCAGAAACCTGTACTTGTCAAAGTCTTTTACATGAATTCCTTGAAGATCAAACCCTTTTATAGGAACATTTTTGCAAAAGCATCAGAGTACACCCAGAACTGTCTGTAAATGACAAAAGACTTAAAAATGACCATGGTTAAAGATTTGCTGAAAGTTTATAATAATGCAATTGACAAGGAAATTTAGTTATTTCTGAGATATACATTTTAAAGTAATAACTATAATTATGACTTATAACATTATACCAGAACATATAAGAATTTTAGAAATTTCATGTAATGTCTGAAACATTTATATTAACATATTTCAATACAAAGAACCCAAAGAAAGTTTAGTATTAGCTGTTTTGTTTGTTTGTTTATACTGCAGGTTCTTATTAGTCATCAATTTTATACACATCAGTGTATACATATCAATCCCAATCGCCCAGTTCAGCACACCAGCATCCCCACACCACTGTGGTTTTCCCCCCTTTGTGTCCATACTTTTATTCTCTACATCTGTGTCTCAACTTCTGCCCTGCAAACTGGTTCATCTGTACCATTTTTATACGTTCCACATGCATGTGTTAATATACGATAGTTGTTTTTCTCTTTCTGACTTACTTCACTCTGTATGACAGTCTCTAGATACACCCACGTCTCAACAAATGACTCAATTTCCTTCCTTTTTATGGCTGAGTAATATTCCATTTTGTATATGTACCACAACTTCTTTATCCATTCATCTGTCGATGGGCATTTAGGTTGCTTCCATGACCTGGCTATTGTAAATAGTGCTGCAATGAACACTGGGGAGAATGTGTCTTTTTAAATTCTGGTTTACTCCGTGTATATGCCCAGTAGTGGGACTGCTGGATCATATGGTAATTCTATTTTTAGTTTTTTAAGGAACCTTTTTTTGATATTGAGCTGCATGAGTTGCTTGTATGTTTTGGAGAATAATCCTTTGTCAGTTTCTTCTTTTGCAAATATTTTCTCCCATTCTGAGGGTTGTCTTTTCGTCTTGTTTATGGTTTCCTTTGCTGTGCAAAAGCTTTTAAATTTCATTAGGCCCCATTTGTTTATTTTTGTTTTTATTTCCATTTCTCTAGGAGGTGCTTCAAAAAGGATCTTGCTGTAATTTATGTCATAGAGTCTTCTGCCCATGTTTTCCTCTAAGAGTTTGATGGTATCTAGCCTCACATTTAGATATTTAACCCACTTTGAGTTTATTTTTGTGTATGGTCCTAGGGAGTGTTCTAATTTCATACTTTTACATGTACCTGTCCAGTTTTCCCAGCACCATTTATTGAAGAGGCTGTCTTTTCTCCACTGTATATTCTTGCCTCCTTTATCAAAGATAAGGTGAACATATGTGTGTGGGTTTATCCCTGGGCTTTCTATCCTGTTCCATTGATCTATATTTATGTTTTTGTGCCTGTATCATACCATCTTGATTACTGTAGCTTGGTAGTATAGTCTGAAGTCAGGAAGCCTGATTCCTCCAGCTCTGCTTTTCTTCTCAAGATTGCTTAGGCTATTCGGGGTCTTTTGTATTTCCACACAAAGTTTTTGTTCTGGTTCTGTGAAAAATGCCATTGGTAGTTTGATAGGGATTGCATTGAATTTGTAGATTGCTTTGTGTAGTATAGTCATTTTCACAATGTTGATTCTTTCAATCCAAGAACATGGTATATCTCTCCATCTACTTGTATTATCTTTAATTTCTTTCATCAGTGTCTTATAATTTTCTTCATACAGGTCTTTTGTCTCCTTAGGTAGGTTTATTCCTAGATAGTTTATTCTTTTTGTTGCAATGGTAAATGGCAGTGTTTTCTTAATTTCACTTTCATATTTTTCATCATTAGTGTATAGGAATGCAAGAGATTTCTGTGCATTAATTTTGTAATCTGCTACTTTACCAAATTCATTGATTAGCTCTAGTAGTTTTCTGGTAGCTTCCTTAGGATTCTCTATGTATAGTATCATGTCATCTGCAAACAGTGACATCTTTACTTCTTCTTTTCCAATTTGGATTTCTTTATTTCTTTTTTTCTCTGATTGCTGTGGCTAAAGTTTCCAAAACTATGTTGAATAATTGTGGTGAGAGTGGGCTACCTTGTCTTGTTCCTGATCTTAGTGGAAATGGTTTCAGTTTTTTACCACTGAGGACGATGTTGGCTGTGGGTTTGTCATATATGGCCTTTATTATGTTGAGGAAAGTTCCCTCTATGCCTACTTTCTACAAGGTTTTTTATCATAAATGGGTGTTGAACTTTGTTGAAAGCTTTCTCTGCATTTATTGAAATGATCACATAGGTTTTCTCCTTCAATTTGTTAATATGGTGTATCACGTTGACTGATTTGTGTATATTGAAGAATCCTTGCATCCCTGGGATAAACCCCACTTGATCATAGTGTATGATCCTTTTAATGTGCTGTTGGATTCTATTTGCTAGTATTTTGTTGAGGATTTTTACATCTATGTTCATCAGTGATATAGGCCTGTAGTTTTCTTTCTTTGTGACATCTTTGTCTGGTTTTGGTATCAGGGTGTTGGTGGCCTCGTAGAATGAGTTTGGGAGTGTTCCTCCCTCTGCTATATTTTGGAAGAGTTTGAAAAAGATAGGTGTTAGCTCTTCTCTAAAAGTTTGATAGAATTTGCCTGTGGAGCCATCTGGTCCTGGGCCTTTGTTTGTTGAAAGATTTTTAATCACAGTTTCAATTTCAGTGCTTGTGATTGGTCTGTTCATATTTTCTATTTCTTCCTGGTTCAGTCTCAGAAGGTTGTGCATTTCTAAGAATTTGTCCATTTCTTCCACGTTGTCCATTTTATTGGCATAGAGTTGCTTGTAGTAGTCTCTTTGGATGCTTTGTATTTCTGCAGTGTCATTTGTTACTTCTCCTTTTTCATTTCTAATTCTATTGATTTGAGTGTTCTCCCTCTTTTTCTTTGATGAATCTGACTAATGGTTTATCAATTTTGTTTATCTTCTCAAAGAACAAGCTTTTAGTTTTATTGATCTTTTCTATCATTTCCTTCATTTCTTTTTCATTTATTTCTGATCTGATCTTTATGATTTCTTTCCTTCTGCTAACTTTGGGGATTTTTTGTTCTTCTTTCTCTAATTGCTTTAGGTGTAAAGTTAGGTTGTTTATTTGTGATGTTTCTTGTTTCTTAAGGTAGGCTTGTATAGCTATAAAATTCCCTCTTAGAACTGCTTTTACTGCATCCCATAGGTTTTGGGTTGTTGTTATTTCATTGTCATTTGTTTGTAGGTATTTTTGGATTTCCTCTTTGATTTCTTCAGTGATCTCTTGGTTATTAAGTAGTGTGTTATTTAGCTTCCATGTGTTTGTATTTTTTACAGATCTTATCCAGTAATTGATGTCTAGTCTCATAGCGTTGTGGTCAGAAAAGATACTTGATACGATTTTAATTTTCTTAAATTTACCAAGGCTTGATTTGTGACCTGAGATATGATCTATCCTGGAGAATGTTCTATTAACACTTGAGAAGAATGTGTATTCTGTTGTTTTTGGATGGAATGTCCTATAAATATCAATTAAGTCCATCTTGTTTAATGTATCATTTAAAGCTTGTGTTTCCCTATTTATTTTCGTTTTGGATGATCTGTCCATTGGTGAAAGTGGGGTGTTAAAGTCCCCTACTATGATTGTGTTACTGTTGATTTCCTCTTTTATGGCTGTTAGTATTTGCCTTATGTATTGAGGTGGTCCTATGTTGGGTGCATAAATATTTACAATTGTTATATCTTCTTCATGGATTGATCCCTTGATCGTTATGTAGTATCCATCTTTGTCTCTTGTAATAGTCTTTATTTTAAAGTCTATTTTGTCTGATATGAGAATTGCTACTCCAGCTTTCTTTTGATTTCCATTGCATGGAATAACTTTTCCCATCACCTCACTCTCAGTCTGTATGTGTCGCTAGGTCTGAAGTGGGTCTCTTGTAGACAGCATATATATGGGTCTTGTTTTTGTATCCATTCAGTAAGCCTGTGTCTTTTGGTTGGAGCATTTAATCCATTCATGTTTAAGGTAATTACCGATATGTATGTTCCTATTCCCATTTTCTTAATTGTTTTGGGTTTCTTTTTGTAGACCCTTTCTTCTCTCGTGTTTCCCACTTAGAGAAGTTCCTTTAGCATTTGCTGTAGAGCTGGTTTGGTGGTGCTGAATTCTCTTAGCTTTTGCTTGTCTGTAAAGCTTTAATTTCTCCGTCAAATCTGAATGAGATCCTTGCCAGGTAGAGTAATGTTGCTTGTAGATTTTTCTCTTTCATTACTTTAAATATGTCCTGCCACTCCCTTCTGGCTTGCAGAATTTCTGCTGAAATATCAGCTGTTAATCATATGGGGATTCCCTTATGTTGTTGCTTGTTTTTCCCTTGCTGCTCTTAATATTTGTTCTTTGTATTTAATTTTTGATAGTTTGATTAATATGTGTCTTGGTGTGTTTCTCCTTGGGTTTATCGTGTATGGGACTCTCTGTGCTTCCTGGACTTGATTAACTATTTCCTTTCCCATATTAGGGAAGTTTTCAACTATAATATCTTCAAATATTTTCTCAGTCTCTTTCTTTTTCTCTTCTTCTTCTGGTACCCCTATAATTCAAATGTTGGTGCATTTAATGTTTTCCCAGATGTCTCTGAGACTGTCCTCAATTCTTTTCATTCTTTATTCTGCTCTGCAGTAGTTTTTTCCAGTATTTTATCTTCCAGGTCACTTCTGCATTCTTCTGTCTCAGTTATTATGCTATGGATTCCTTATAGAGGATTTTAAATTTCATTTTTTGTGTTGTTCATCTCTGTTTGTTTGCTCTTTAGTTCTTCTAGGTCCTTGTTAAACATTTCTTGTATTTTCTCCATTCTATTTCCAAGATTTTGGATCATCTTTACTATCATTATTCTGAGTTCTTTTTCAGGTAGACTGCCTATTTCCTCTTCGTTTGTTAGGTCTGTTGAGTTTTTGCCTTGCTCCTTCATCTGCTGTGTGTTTCTATGTCTTCTCATTTTGCTTAACTTACTGTGTTTGGGGTCTCCTTTTTGCAGGCTGCAGGTTCGTAGTTTCTGTTGTTTTTGGTGTCTGTCCCCAGTGGCTAAAGTTGTTTCAGTGGGTTGTGTAGGCTTCCTGGTGGAGGGAACTAGTGCCTGTGTTCTGGTGGATGAGGCTGGATCTTGTGTTTCTGGTGGGCAGGTCCATGTCTGGTGGTGTGTTTTGGGGTGTATGTGGTCCTATTATGATTTTAGGCAGCCTCGCTGCTAATGGATGGGGTTGTGTTCCTGTCTTGCTAGTTGTTTGGTGTAGGGTGTCCTGCACTGTAGCTTGCTGGTCATTGAGTGGAGCTGGGTCTTGGCGTTAAGATGGAGATCTCTGGGAGATTTTCGCCATTTGATATTACATGGAGCTGGGAGGTCTCTTGTGGACCAGTGTCCTGAACTTGGCTCTCCCACCTCAGTGGCACAGCCCTGATGCCTGGCTGGAGCACCAAGAGCCTGTCCTCCACACAGCTCAGAAGAAAAGGGAGAAAAAGAAAGAAAGAAAGAAAGAAGATAAAATAAAATAAAGTTATTAAAATAAAAAATAATTATTAAGAAAAAAAAAATGGACAGACAGAACCCTAGGACAAATGGTAAAAGCAAATCTATACAGACAAAATCACACACAGAAGCATACACATACACACTCACAAAAAGAGAAAAAGGGGAAAATATATATATATATTGTTGCTCCCAAAGTCCACCTCCTCAATTTGGGAGGATTCGTTGTGTATTCAGGTATTCCACAAATGCAGTGTACATCAAGTTGATTGTGGAGATTTAATCCGCTGCTCTTGAGGCTGCTGGGAGAGATTTCCCTTTCTCTTCTTTGTTCGCACAGCTCCCGGGGCTCAGCTTTGGATCTGGCCCCACATCTGCATGTAGGTCGCCTGAGGGTGTGCTGTTCTTCGCTCAGAGAGGACGGGGTTAAAGAAGCAGCTGATTCGGGGGCTCTGGCTCACTCAGGCCAGGGGGAGGGAGGGGTACAGTTGCGGAGTGAGCCTGCGGCTGCAGAGGCCAACATGACGTAGCACCAGCCTGAGGTGCGCCATGTGTTCTCCCGGGGATATTGCCCCTGGATCCCGGGACCCTGGCAGTGGCGGGCTGCACAGCCTTCCCAGAAGGGGGGTGTGGATAGTGACCTGTGGTCGCACACAGGCTTCTTGGTGGTGGCAGCAGCAGCCTTAGTGTCTCATGCCCGTCTCTGGGGTCCGCACTGGTAGCCGCGGCTCACGCCCTTCTCTGGAGCTCCTTTAAGCAGCGGCCCTAATCCCCTCTCCTCGCGCACCAGGAAACAAAGCGGCAAGAAAAAGTCTCTTGCCTCTTCAGCAGCTCCAGACTTTTTCCCGGACTCCCTCCCGGCCAGCTGTGGCGCACTAACCCCCTGCAGGCTGTGTTCACGCTGCCAACCCCGGTCCTCTCCCTGGGCTCCGACCGAAGCCCGAACCTCAGCTCCCAGCCCCCGCCCACCCCGGCGGGTGAGCAGACAAGCCTCTTGGGTTGGTGAGTGCTGGTCGGCACCGATCCTCTGTGCGGCAATCTCTCCGCTTTGCCCTCTGCAACCCTGTTGCTGAACTCTCCTCCGTGGCTCTGAAGCTTCCACCTCTGCCACGTGCAGTCTCCGCCCACGAAGGGGCTTCCATCAGTGAAGTGGAATCCTAATAGAATCAATCTTACTTTTGAAGGGTAAGTGAGATAATGCTCAGACAGGACGGGGTCTGTGTTCACAGCTCCCTCCCACTGGTGCAGGTCCCGTCCCTATTCTTGGTTTCTGTTTTTTCTTTTACCTTACCCAGGTACATGGGGAGTTCCTTGCCTTTTGGGAGGTCTGAGGTCTTCTGCCAGCGTTCAGTAGGTGTTCTGTAGGAGTTGTTCCACATGTAGATGTATTTCTGACGTATTTGTGGGGAGGAAGGTGATCTCTGCGTCTTACTCTTCCGCCATCTTGAAGCTCCTCCAGGGAGTGTTCTAATTTCATTCTTTCACATGCAGCTGTCCAGTTTTCTCTGCGCCACTTATTGAAAAGGCTGTCTTTTCTCCATTGTATATTCTTGCTTCCTTTATCAAAAATAAGGTGACTAGGGCTCCCCTGGTGGCCCAGTGGTTGAAAGTCCGCCTGCTGATGCAGGGGACATGAGTTCGTGCCCCGGTCCGGGAAAATCCCACATGCTGCGGAGCGACTAGGCCCATGAGCCATGGCCGCTGAGCCTGCACGTCCAGAGCCTGTACTCCGCAATGGGAGAGGTCACAACAGTGAGAGGCCCGCGTACTGCAAAAAAAAAAAAAAAAAAAGGAGACCATATGTGCGTGGGTTTCTCTATATAAATTTTTATCAAGGATGAGCCTACTCTACACATCATAACCACCTGAAGTCCATAGTTCACCTTAGGGTTCACTCTTGGTGTTGGGTTTGAACAAATGACATATACCTCTCATTGTGATATCATACAGGGTATTTTCACTGCCCTAAAAATCCTCTGTGCTCTGCCTATTCATCTACTCCTGCCCCTTGCCCAGCACTGATCTTTTTACTGTGTCCATAGTTTTGCCTTTTCCAGAATGTCTTATAGTTGGAATCATAGTCTATGTAGCCTTTTCAGATTGGCTTCCTTCACTTGTAATACACATTTAAGTTTCCTGCATGTCTTTTCATAGCTTGACAGCTCATTTCTTTTTAACATTGAATAATATTCATTTGTCTGAATGTACCAAAGTTCATTTATCCTCTTACCCCCTGAAGGACTTCTTGGTTGCTTCCAAGCTTTATTATGATTAAAGCTTCTATAATAATCCATGTGCAGGTTTTTATGTGGACATTAGTTTTCACCTTTGAGGGATAAATACCAAGCAACATAATTGCTGGATGGCATGGAAAAGGTATGTTTAGTTTTATAAGAAATAGCCATACTGTCCTCCAAAGTGACTGTACATACCCTGCTTTTCTTTTTCCATGTCTTTTTACCATATTCACAATGATGATATGTTTATTTCTGTGTTTATTTAATATTTATCTCTATAACTCTGCAAGAAGAGACACCCCAGTTTTTTGTTCACTGCTCTGCTTCCACTGGGTAACACAATGCCTGATAAAATCCACTCAAAGATTATTCGCTGAAAGAATAAAAGAGTTATTTTATGGCTGTGTGACACTATAATCTACAGGTCTTTTGGGAAGTTAGTCTGGGTATGGAGTGGAGAACAGAAATCAGGAAAACACAAACTTCCACCCATCTTCTTTCCTTATTATTTGATAACCATAGGTTCCTGTATTCAAGACAAATCTCTACTGAGGCAATCTGAGAAAAGCCAGTTTCTCTGTTCTCTTGCATTCATAATCCAATATCAGTTCCTCATCTGTGAAACGGGGACACATCTTCTCTGCCTAGTGTCTGAGGTCATGCTAGCAGATCTCTTAAGAGACATTCCTACCCTAGACTGTAATTTTGCAATTCTCTGTCCAGAAGCCTAGTTTTCCTACTGACAAATTTGTAACTAAGTAGCTTACTATAGAGGTTAATTGCATAGAAAACGTAATTCGCGGACCATCAACTTTTTTCCTCCCATGTTTCTGCTATTAGGCTACCATGAATGCTTGGCTTAAAAATATCCTTCAAATATTGAGAAGGAAAGAAAAACAAGGAGAAATCTAATACGTGACACATCCATAATCTGGATTGTTCGCTGCGTAAAAGGGAGAGTTGATGTTGCCCTAGAGAGAGGGTGCACACTAATTGGAACCATGGCCACGCAGCCTGAAGAGTGAAACAAACCGTCTCTCTTGTAGCAATTCCAGCCCCATAACAAGAAAGAGATGGGAGACAGACAGGCGTCCTCCTTAGATTCATAAACCAGCTGAGCTGGAGGGGACTTCACAGTCCTCCGTCCACGCACAAATGTTCACTTTTGCAGGAGCAAAACCACGCGCTGAGAACTTGAACTCAGGTGTCCATGCTGGTGATCCAGAGCCCCTCTAGGGCAGCATTGCCACAGATCCAGACAATAAAGGGTTAGAGTTGATTTTGCAAAATATTTCTTTCTTGCCTCCCAAACCCAAGTTTGCCCCATCAGCAGTGACAGGCAAGATATATCTGATCATGATGCTGTCATCAGGATGTCAGGGGAAATCTTCGATCCACACCCACCCAGAAAGCTTCTCATTTGAATCTTGCTTTGGATCAAATCGTAGAGTCAGAGGTGCTCCATTTTTTAAACCACACACCTACAACATGTCTTTGAGTCAGCAAGACCTCTTTCATACTCCAGGATTAACTGTTTCCACTCCAAATGAGCAAAGGCATATGAAAGACCTTTTTCATACTCCAGGATTAACTGTTTCCACTCCAAATGAGCAAAGGCATATCACAAATCTCCTTCATGACACATTTTACTGCAGGGACTGGAGCAAAAAAGTGTCTCTCTCTAATCATCATATCCATCCAATAGGGTGCTTGCAATTTACCTGGTGTCACACCTAGAGAATAGCCCCAAAAAAGACATTTCTTTTTTTTCCTTCTTCTCCTGGGCAAATGGAGTCAGGCACTGGGGCTAGGGAAATAAATATCAGAATAACTTCTCTACTGAGATCTCATTCATTTTGCAAATAATTCTGACACAAAGTCATTTTAAATTATTAAAGTTCTAAAATTATGGTTTGGGAATCATGGCCAAAAAGGTCTCTGACAGAAGGACCATAGGTCCAAGTGTCTAGAGGTGAAAATTCACTGATGAATCATTCTCTCCTCTCTCCATCCCTCCCTCTCTCTCTCTCTCTCTCTCTCTTTCTCTCTCTTTCATACACACACACACACACACACACACACACACACACACACCCCAAGTTATTCTCACAGTATGTTACAACTTAGGAAAGGGCTGCTCCATTGAAGAAATCTAACCATTAAGGGGAGGGTGGGACAAATTGGGAGATTAGGTTTGACATAAATACACTACCATATGTAAAATAGATAGTTAGTGGGAACTTGCTGTGTAGCACAGGGAGCACAGCTCAGTGCTCTGTGATGACCTAGATGGGTGGGATGGGGGTTGGGGTGGGAAGGAGGTCCAAGAAAGAGGGGATATAGGTATACATATAGCTGATTCACTTCACTGTACAGCAGAAACAAACACAACATTGTAAAGCAATTTTACTCCAATAAAAAAAAAGAAATATATTAGGATGTATGGAATATTCAGAAGAGGTAAAGATATTCTAAATTAAGCACAGTGTGGTCCACATGAACTCAATTCTACCTGCCAGGGTCACTGTTTATAGACAGACAACTAGGATCCTTTATTCTGCTACATAAACAGTGACTTCTCATTGGATTTCCTGCTGCTGATTTGTGAAAAACATTGCCTGAGCTACCAGCAGGGCTGCTAATTGAAGAGCTGAGCAGGTTTTTCCCTAAGTCAGGATGACATGGTGAAACTGGGCACATTGCCTCTGCTCCCCAAGCATCCTTTGGAAAGCGTGCTCTCCTTCACATAAATTAAACTTGCACAGCACAGCAGACAGAAGGCTGAAGGTCAAATGGTAAATTCCAAGAGCTAAGACATGCTTTACTAACTAAACTTCTGTGTTCTACTGTGCCTCTGCTTAAATGAGGCAAAACACCAGGAGTAAAGAAGAGAGACTCACAAACTAAGGAAGAGCTGAAGAATTTGGTCAGGATTGAGGGAAGGATGCTCCCTGGCTGGGAACTAGCCCCTAACTGTTTGTTGAGCATTCACAATAAGCCAGATAGATAGACAGATGATAGATATTTAATTTCACACAGTAATGTGTATACATACATATATGTATATAGCGTGTGTGCATATATACATATGTATACATTTCCGTAACTGATGTGAAAATCAAAATTCAGAAAAGTTTAGTAACTGTATTGGTTTGTCCCCAAATTAGAACTTGAAGCAAAGGCTTGAGTAAAGATAATTTATTTCGAAGCAATTCTAGTAAACTGGAGTGAGGGAGAGGGCAGAGCGGTTCAAGAAAGGAAAGTAGAGCTAACAGAAACCATGTTATTGATCTGGTTACTGCTGTGGGCAACTAGGCTTAATGTCACTGGAGACTTTGAGGAACTGTGTAGCTAGGGCCCTAGCTTTGGAGGAGACCCTGGAGGCAGGAAAGCTGGTAGACTGATGGAGCTAACCTCTGAGGGCAATCTGTGTATATGGACCTGTCCACCAGAATTACAGCTGAAATCAAAGGTGGGCTGAGTGGAAATGATGCTGGGTACAAATTCCTGTTAGACTGACTGACCTGCCCGACTTAAAAACCGATGCTCTCTGTGCTCTATCATGTTATTTTTCTAGGACTGGGCATCAGCAGTATCAGAACATCCTGTCCTTCTTAGGTATCCATCCTTAGCCCATTCCTGCAGGTCCTTGCTCTTAGGTAGATGTCAAGCCTTAGCTGAAGACAACTTATAATTTTCCCCATGCCGGGAGTTCTTCAGTTTTAAGAGAGGACTCTGGAACAGCTTTCTTGAGGTACACTAAGTACACAGCTTTTCATCATATGATGTTCTGTAAGCCCAGGATGAATGACAGAAAGCCATAATAATGTTAATGTCTGCACCAGATGGTGAATTAGACTTAGATGTTAAAGGAAATTCCAGATCCAGGATTCTACTCCAGTGTTTCATGGGTAAATTCCTATTTATGCTTGTATGTGCATATATGAATGTTGACTTATCTGGGAGCAAATTACAGTGTTCAACTTGTTTTTTCACCCAGCAATGTACCTTACAGATTGTCTTAGTCAGTTTGGTCTGCTATAACAAATCTACCATAGACTAGGTGGCTTAAACAACATTTACTTCTCACAGTTCTGGAGACTTGGAAGTTTAAGATCAAACTGCTAGAAGATTCAGTGTCTGGTGAGAATCCACTTCCTGGTTTGAAGATGGTGGTCTTCTCCTTGTATCCTCACATGCCAGAGTACAGAGAGAGATGAGGCAAACTCTTTTGAATCTCTCCTTATAAGGCATTAATCCCATCACATGGGTTCTCCCGTCATGACCTAATTTCCTCCCCAAGGCCTCACCTCCAACCATCACATTGGGTTTTAGACTTCAACATATGAATTCTGGAGAGATTCAAATGTAACATAACATAACATAACATAACATAATACAGATTAATCATTTTATATTAGCATGTATCTATTTTAACATTTGGATACTATTTCACTATATAAATAGTGCATGGTTTAATCAGGTTCCTCTTAAATTTATATTGCGTCTAGTTTTTGCTTCGTTAAACATGCTTTCACATATATCACAAGTGTATCTGTAGGATAAATTCCTAATAATTGCTGGGAAAGTTGGTATATGTATTGAAATTGATGGGTATTGCCAAGTTATCCTCCCAAGATGTCATACCGATTGATAATCCCCACAAAAATGTATGAGTGTGTGTATTATCACCTCTTCATCAAAAACATTTCTCATCGATCTTTTGATCTTTAGGGAGCCTTCTTTTCATTCTGACATTTTTCTACTTAATGATAAATATTAGGAATTGCTATTCTTTGCCCTGAAAATCATAGAATATGACCTTCACCCAATGTCTTCACACTATTTCTATTTGTCTCTATATCCATCATTGTACTAATTAGCTTTGGCTGTGTAACAAACCACCCCTAACTTAATGGTTGAAAATAACAACCATTTATTTAACCCATAGTTCTGCAGACTGGCCATTTAAGGTGGGCTCAGCTGGGTGGTTCTTCTATCCTGGGTGAGCTCACTTTTGTAGGTCATTCTAGGTTGTTTCGTCTCTGCTCCACATGGTCTCTCCTGCTCCTGGAGACTAGCTTGGGCTTGTTCTCATGGAAGCTAGCAGGGTTCCAAAGGAGAGAGTGGAATTATGCAAGATCTCTTGAGACTTGGACTTAGAACTAGCACAATGTCAATTCCAACACATTCTATTTGTTAAAGCAAGACCCAAGGCCAGGCAGACCCAGAGAAGTGGGAAAAGACCTTTGCTATTGACCTTTTTATAGGAAAATTTCAAATTCTCAATTTTAGAATGAAGACATGCATGATTATCTTGGGCCACTCTTTCATTTTATAAATGTGGAAATGAGATTCAAAGTGGATGAGTGACATTCAATGTCACACAGCTTGTTAGTGAATATATCCCATTCTTATAGTCAGTTGACCCAACTGGACAATATGGTAAAGGAATAAAACCAATGAGACAACCCATGGAGGAGGCAAGATGAGTCATTAGTGCTGAAAATAATGAAAATTTCTGGTTCATCTGCTTGCCCAGGGTAAATCATGAAAAACTGCCCAGCCTACACTTCAAGCCACATTACCACAGCGTCTCCTCAGTGAGCCTGTTCTTTATTGAGAATTAAATGATTTATACCACACAGCCTGTAATTATAGGCATCTTCTAAAGACCTCTTCAAGACTAATGGCATAGGTATTGAAACACTCTGCTATGAGCCAATTTGGGTTTTTCAAAACAGAAAAAGGACACAAGGGACAGCAATTTTCAGTAACGTTGTCATTTTTCACTAATACACCAAGAAGAATGTGGCAGTTCACTGCATGCAATTCATCTTTGTTCTTTTGTATACATTTTGATGAGCTTTCTTAAATTCCCTTGGTAAATAGCAGATATTATGGGCTCTTTATTAAAACTTGGAAGCAATTATGCATAAAATGAAATATGATGAGTTTCCAACAAGCCCAACATCACCATTTGTAAGAATGTTTCACTAACACAGGTTACACTTGTTGATTTTGCTGAGTTATATTTTTATACTTCACAGTTCTGATTTGAGATTTTTAAAAAACAAGCTACCCAGTAGGCAGAGTACAT
Source organism: Delphinus delphis (assembly GCF_949987515.2). Lineage (NCBI taxonomy): Eukaryota > Metazoa > Chordata > Mammalia > Artiodactyla > Delphinidae > Delphinus > Delphinus delphis. The sequence continues at coordinate 23,826,276 of NC_082702.1, read as the reverse complement.
AATTCATAACAAGAAAGAACAAAGATCCTTTATATTAGCTATTCCACAGAACCTACAGCTTCAGCCTCTTTTTTACCTAACCTCAGGGTTGAAAGGAGTGTGTGAGCAGTTTATGATAAGTTTTGCTCTTTTTTAATTTAAAATTTTACCTAACACCTGAATTCTCGGGGTAAAAATTAATACAAAGTAGAAATAAGAATAAATATTAAAAGTGATCTTCACCCCTATATCCCACTTCTATCCACTTCAAATGCCACTCACTGACTAAGAGGTCAACACTGTTTGCAATTTACTATATAACTTTCAAGGTATTTTTCTTTGTCTTCGCATTTGTAATATAAACATATAAAGGTCTTCCTTGTTTTACAGAAACAGCATTCTCCTCTACATTTTTGTACTTAATTTCATTTTTTATATTAATCATACATCCTACAGATCTTTCCATTCTGTTATATGTAGAAGTACATTATTTTTTTCACTGTTACACAGTATTTCATAGAAAGGAAGTATCATAATTTGACTTTCTCCCTACTGATGGGCCTATAGACTCTGATTATTTTTTACTATTACAAGTAATGCTACGGTGAATATTCGTGTGTGTGCAGGTGCATGTGTGTGTGCTAATGCTTAAGTATTTCTATAGTCTATATCCTTGAAATGGAATTTCTGGGTAAAGGGGATAGGCATGTTAAATTCAATCAGTTTTGTCAAATTGTATTCAAAAAAGTTTGTATAAGTTATATTCTGTGTTCAGTGCAGGCAAGATGGGTCTCAGAAAGCCCTGGAGTCAAACAGGCAGGGTTCACATCCAGCATCCACCATTTCCTGGGTAGTGACTTGGGAAGTTACCCAAGCTCTTTGTGCCTCAGTTTACCCACTGCTAACATAAGACTAATGCACATTTTAAAAATATCTTTGAGAGTTTTAAAATATAGTGAATTGAAATGGAAATTCCTGGCCTATGGCTGGTATGCAGCTTTCCCCAAAGGTAGTAATCTAGTTTTGAATAAACCCTCCCTGCAGAGCTTGTTGGCAACACAGATTTTAGGGCACCACCCCCAGAGATGTGACTGGGGTGACATGAAATGTGGCCCCAAAAGTCATGCTTTTTAACAAGCCTGCCAAGAGATTTTAGTGTACTTTATCTTTGGACCACACTTTGAGAATCACCTCTTAACTAGGTAAGTTCCATTTCCACTGATGACTTCTGCCTACAAAACAGAATTTATAGATAAATAGACCATTTCCTGTCCTTATTTCTAGCTGTCTGTCTCTATCCTTTCCAGTGAGAAAGAGCAAATGAGCCAGGAGCCGGGATGGGCATATCTGCACATATAATTTGTTAACCAGATTTTGGAATCCCATGGACTTTGAGAATTTGTTTTGAGTTGGAGAAAATTTTACATAGTAAGTTTATAATAATAATAATTGCTCTTGGAGAGAAATGGCCCTGTGTTCAGCTGGAAGAAATGCCATGTTTCATCAAATCTAAAATGCTAAGAAAGAAAAGTGTTGACATTTATAACTGTAAGATGCCTTCTATTGTAAGTAGCATTCCAATTTCAGAGATGTTAAAATATGAGGAAATCTTGGTCCTAGAATTGATGAAAAATGGATATTTCTATAAGCTAGTTGACATGAAAGGAAGGAAGCACCAAATCATGTGCAACTACAAAAGAGGATCACCAATCCATCTTCTTGGAGGAGAAAGTCCTATGGAGGTTATTTTGTTTGCTGAGCTCCTAGATGAGTCTGGGTATACAAGTTGGGGTGTAGGTAGAACTGCTATGTTTGTTGGAGGACAGAGACATCTGAAATTCTGGGAGGAACACCGGGAGGAGAAAAAGAGGTGAGGATTCTGGGTACTGCACGATGGAAGAGCAACAACCCTTAAACACACACACGTACAAGCACACACATATTCATTCAAATATACACAGTCCCTTCAGAATATTCTTTAGGTGTGGGAAGTGCAATAAAACCCCTTTCTCCTTCTTACCAGATCTTCAGTGAAGCTGGTATCACTCATTTATACTCTTCATGTGAGTGGGTTCTTTGGGGATGCTTAGGTTTTATTTCTACTTTGGTGGTCGGCAAAGACAGAGAAATCTCAAAATGGGGAAACTGAAGGATGAGGACATAGCTGCCACTGGTTATCAGCACTGGGTTTTAACTTGATTCAAAAGTAAGGAAACTTCATCAGAAGAGCTAAGTGTCTTGTCCAACATCATTCAGTGTATCTGAACCCCATCAGGGCTCCTTGAGTCCTTCTTAGGCAGGTTGGCCTCCTTCCAGAATCAAGGAGTTAACCCTTCTGTAGGCTACAAGTAATGTTTTGTTCATTAAAATTAACTCTGAGGTGGAAACTTCTGGACTCCAAGAGACCCAGGACATTCAGTGGGTTATTCTGCTTCCCCATTCTCTGCTCAAATGATATTATACAACTTTCAGTCACCAATAGCGGCTGCAGCCCTCTGAGATTTCTCCCCCTTTCCCTATATGTCCAAACAGCTGACCCTGGCATAAATGCTTGAGCGGTCATGGAAACTGGCTTTTGCTCACAGTCGAGTATCTGTTACAAAGAAGGGGCGGCACGTTGAGCGCTCGTACAATCTTTTTCAGAGGAGAAATGACTGGTTATGGTAAGGGTCCATCAGTCCTGTCATGACACTCTGTGAAGAGACATATCACTGTAACTTAGATGTACTACAGCTCCTGGTACTCTGGGAAACCCAGTTTAAGACTCCAACTGTCTTAATCGAGAGGTCCAGATCCATAGGTGCTCACATTGAGTGTGGTTCTCAGCGTTCATCCCAAAGGAGCCACGCCATCAAGAAAACCTGTTCTGCCTTTGCAGATTAAATGGAATGCTTAATAGTTCACATGAGGAAAATACAAAACCCTTCAACAGCTCTTTCAGGTTTAACAAGCTGAAGACTTAGCTGAAGGTTTTCTGCAATTTGACAATCAGAAGTGACATCCACACAATAGAGTGTCACTTTTCTTAGCAGATCCATTGTTTCTCTGCTAATAAATGCAAGTGTCACATGGAATCCACTTATTGTTCCACTTTCTGCAGCATAATGTAGAACTAAATCACCAGCACCCCAGCAGATCTCAAACATGCTCCCACAGGGTGAGTAGAGACTCTCCAAAAGGATGCATGCTGAGTCTCCCGAGTCCATTTTCTCCCTGGGAAGACAGGGAGGGAAAGAGCAGTCACTTACAGAGAGTCATAGAGCGGATACGTGCCTGTTTGTTTGTTTTGATCAACACTATTGAGGTATAATGTACATTCAAAAGATTGCATCCATTTTAAGTGCTGAGGTCAATAACTTTGACGTGTAACCACACCACCAGAATATAGAACACCAGCATCACCCCAGAAAGTTCCTTTCTACCTCTTTGCAGTTAATCCCTCTGCAAAACACACCTCCAGAAAATTGTGGACCTGTTTCTATGGCTATAAATTAGATTTCCCTTTTTTATAGTTTTGTATAACTGAAACCCTGTCACACATATTCTTTTGTGTCTATTTTACACTCGGCATAATGTCTATGAAGTTTATTCCTTTTTATTGCTGAGTGGTGTTCCTCTATAACGTGGATGTAACACAATTTTTTTATCCATTCAGTGGGTGATGAACATTTGGATTGTTTGCAGATGGAGCTATTATAAATAAAGCTGCTATGAACATTTACGCATAACTCATTAAGGGAAAATTAGGTTTTTATTTCTCTTGAGTAGTTATCTGAGAGTGGAATCGCTGGGTCATATTGTAAGCGCATGTTCAACTGTACAAAATATGGCCCAACTGGTTGTCAATGTGTTTGCACTACCCTATTGTTCTATCTCTTCACTAATCCTGGGGATTTTCATTGTTTACACCATCTAGTGGGTGTGAAGAGGTATATCACTGTAGTTTTAATTTGTACTCCCCCAAAGGTTAATAATATTGAGCATATTTTCATGTGCTTTTGGTCATTCCTAGTGTTCAATCAAATATTTTGCCTTTTTAAAAAACATTGTATCTCATTATAGAGCTGTAAGAGTTCCTTACATATTCTGGATGCAACTACTTTGCCAAATATATATATTTTTTAACACCCTTATGAGGTATAATTGCTTTACATTGTTGTGTTAGTTGCTTCTGTATAACAAAGTGAAATAGCTATACATATACATATATCCCCATATCCCCTCCCTCTTGCATCTCCCTCCCACCCTCCTTATCACACCCCTCTAGGTGGTTACAAAGCACCAAGATGATCTCCCTGTGCTACGTCCATGCAACTCTCTTACTTGGTCTCAGCTTACTCTCCCCCTCCCCATGTCCTCAAGTCCATTCACTAAATCTGCATCTTTATTTCTGTCCTGCCTCTAGGTTCTTCAGAACCTTTTTTTTTTTTTTTTTTTTTGGATTCCATATATATGTGTTAGCATACGGTATTTGTCTTTCTCTTTCTGGCTTACTTCACTCTGTATGACAGAGTCTAGGTCCATCCAACTCACTACAAATAGCTCAATTTTGTTTCTTTTTATGGCTGAGTAATATTTCATTGTATATATGTGCCACATCTTCTTTATCCATTCACCTGTCAATGGACACTTAGGTTGCTTCCATGTCCTGGCTATTGTAAATACTGCTGCAATGAATATTGTGGTACATGACTCTTTTTGAATTATGGTTTTCTCAGGGTATATGCCCAGTAGAGGGATTACTGGGCCATAGGGTAGTTTTATTCTTAGTTTTTTTAAAGGAACCTCCATACTGTTCTCCATAGAGGCTGTATCAATTTACATTCCCACCAACAGTGCAAGAGGGTTCCCTTTCCCCCACACCCTCTCCAGCATTTGTTGTTTGTAGGCTTTTTGATGATGGCCATTGTGACTGGTGTCAGGTGATACCTCATTGAGTTTTGATTTGCATTTCTCTAATGATTAGTGATGTGGAGCATCCTTTCATGTGTTTGTTGGCAATCTATATATGTTCTTTGGAGAAATGTCTATTTAGGTCTTCTGCCCGTTTTGGATTGGGTTTTTTGTTTTTTTGATATTGAGCTGCATGAGTTGCTTGTATATTTTGGAGATTAATCCTTTGTCAGTTGGTTTGCTGGCAAATATTTTCTCCCATTCTGAGGGGTGCCTTTTCGTCTTGTTTATGGTTTCCTTTGCTGTGCAAAAGCTTTCAAGTTTCATTAGGTCCCATTTGTTTATTTTTGTTTTGATGTGCGTTTCTCTAGAAGGTGGGTCAAAAAGGATCTTGCTGTGATTTATGTCATAGAGTGTTCTGCCTATGTTTTCCTCTCAGAGTTTGATAGTGTCTGGCCTTACATTTAGGTCTTTAATCCATTTTGAGTTTATTTTTCTGTATGGTGTTAGGGAGTGTTCGAATTTCACTCTTTTACATGTAGCTATCCAGTTTTCCCAGCATGACTTATTGAAGAGGCTGCCTTTTATCAATTGTATATTCTTGCCTCCTTTGTCAAAGATAAGGTGACCATATGCATGTGGGTTTATCTTTGGTCTTTCTATCCTGTTCCATAGATCTATGTTTCTGTTTTTGTGCCAGTACCATACTGTCTTGAATAATGTAGCTTTGAAGTGTAGTCTGAAGTCCAGGAGCCTGATTCCTCCAGCTCCGTTTTTCTTTCTCAAGATTGCTTTGGCTATTTGGGGTCTTTTGTGTTTCCATACAAATGGTGAAATTTTTTGTTCTAGTTCTGTGAAAAATGCCATTGGTAGTTTGATAGGGATTGCATTGAATCTGTAGATTGCTTTGGGTAGTAGAGTCATTTTCACAATGTTGATTCTTCCAATCCAAGAACATGGAATATCTCTCCATCTGTTTGTATCATCTTTAATTTCTTTCATCAGTATCTTACAGTTTTCTGCATACAGGTTTTTTGTCTCCTTAGGTAGGTTTATCCTTAGGTATTTTATTCTTTTTGTTGCAATGGTAAATGGGAGTGTTTCCTTAATTTCTCTTTCAGATTTTTCATCATTAGTGTATAGGAGTGCAAGAGATTTCTGTGCATTAATTTTGTATGCTGTTACTTTACCAAATTCATTGATTAGCTCTAGTAGTTTTCTGGTAGCATCTTTAGCATTCTCTATGTATAGTATCATTTCATCTGCAAACAGTAACAGTTTTACTTCTTTTCTGAATTGGATTCCTTTTATTTCTTTTTCATCTCTGATTGCTGTAGCTAAAACTTCCAAAGCTGTGTGGAATTATGGTGCAAGAGGGAAACCTTGTCTTTTTCCTGATCTTAGTGGAAATGATTTCAGTTTTTCACCATTGAGAATGATGTTGGCTGTGAGTTTGTTATATATGGCCTTTATTATGTTGAGGTAAGTTCCCTCTATGCCTACTTTCTGGAGAGTTTTTATCATCAATGGGTGTTGAATTTTGTCAAAAGCTTTTTCATCATCTATTGAGATGATCATATGGTTTTTCTCCTTTACTTTGTTAATATGGTGTATCACATTGATTGATTTGCGTGTATTGGAGAAACCTTGTATTCCTGGATAAACCCCACTTGATCATAGTGTATGATCCTTTTAATGTGCTGTTGGATTCTATTTGCTAGTATTTTGTTGAGGATTTTTGCATCTATGTTCATCAGTCATATTGGCCTGTAGTTCTCTTTTTCTGTAACATCTTTGTCTGGTTTTGGTATCAGGGTGATGGTAGCCTCATAGGATGAGTTTGGGAGTGTTCCTCCCTCTGCTATATTTTGGAAGAGTTTGAGAAGGATAGGTGTTAGCTCTTATCTAAACGTTTGATAGAATTTGCCTGTGAATCCACCTGGTCCTGGGCTTTTGTTTGTTGGAAGATTTTTAATCACAGTTTCAATTTCAGTGCTTATGATTGGTTTGTTTATATTTTCTATTTCTTCCTCGTTCAGTCTCGGAAGGTTGTACTTTTTTAAGAATTTGTCCATTTCTTCCAGGTTGTCCATTTTATTGGCATATAGTTGCTTGTAGTAATCTCTCATGATCCTTTGCATTTCTGCAGTGTCAGTTGTTACTGCTTCCTTTTCATTTCTAATTCTGTTGATTTGAGTCTTCTCCCTTTCTGTCTTGATGAGTCTGGCTAATGATATATCAATTTTGTTTATCTTCTCAAAGAACCAGCTTTTAGTTTTATTTACCTTTGCTATCCCTTCCTTCATTTCTTTTTCATTTATTTCTGATCTGATCTGTATGATTTCTTTCCTTCTGCTAACTTTGGAGTTTTTTGTTCTTCTTTCTCTAATTGCTTAAGGTGTAAGGTTAGGTTGTTTATTTGAGATTTTTCTCGTTTCTTGAGGTAGGATTGCATTGCTATAAACTTTCCTCTTAGAACTTCTTTTGCTGCATCCCATAGGTTTTGGGTCATCGTGTTTTCAATGTCATTTGTTTGTAGGTCTTTTTTGATTTCCTCTTTGATTTCTTCAGTGATCTCTTGGTTTTTAGTAGTGTATTGTTTAGCTTCTATGTGTTTGTATTTTATACTGTTTTTGTCTTATCATTGATATCTAGTCTCATCCGTTGTGGTCGGAAAAGATACTTGGTATGATTTCAATTTTCTTAATTTTACCAAGGCTTGATTTGTGGCCCAAGATATGATCTATCCTGGAGAATGTTCCGTAAGCACTTGAGAAGAAAGTGTATTCTGTTGTTTTTGGATGGAATGTCCTATAAATATCAATTAAGTCCATCTTGTTTAATGTATTATTTAAAGCTTGTGTTTCCTTATTTACTTTCATTTTGGATGATCCGTCCATTGGTGAAAGTGGGGTGTTAAAGTCCCCTACTATTACTGTGTTACTGTTGATTTCCCCTTTATGGCTGTTAGCATTTGCCTTATGTATTGAGGTGCTCCTCTGTTGGTTGCATAAATATTTACAATTGTTATATCTTCTTCTTGGATTGATCCATTGATCATTATGTAATGTCTTTCTTTGTCTCTTGTAATAGTCTTTATTTTAAAGTCTGTTTTGTCTGTTATGAGAATTGTTACTCCAGCTTTTTTTTGATTTTCATTTGCATGGACTATCTTTTTCCATCCCCTCACTTTCAGTCTGTATGTGTCCCTAGGTCTGAAGTGGGCCTCTTGTAGACAGCATATATACAGGTCTTGTTTTTGTATCCATTCAGCCAGTCTATGTCTTTTCGTTGGAGCATTTAATCCATTTACATTTAAGGTAATTATCGGTATGTATGTTCCCATGACCATTTTCTTCATTGTTTTGGGTTTGTTATTATAGGTGTTTCCCTTCTCTTTTGTTTCCTGCCTAGAGAAGTTCCTTTAGCATTTGTTGTAATGCTGGTTTGGTGGTGCTGAATTCTCTTAGCTTTTGCTTGTCTGTAAAGGTTTTAATTTCTCCATTGAATCTGAATGAGATCCTTGCTGTGTAGAGTAATCTTGGTTGTAGGTTTTTCCTTTTCATCACTTTAAATATGTCCTGCCACTCCCTTCTGGCTTGCAGAGTTTCTGCTGAAAGATCAGCTGTTATCTTTATGGTGATTCCCTTGAATATTATTTGTTGCTTTTCTCTTGATGCTTTTAATATATTTTCTTTGTATTTAATTTTTGATAGTTTGATTAATTTGTGTCTTGGTGTGTTTCTCCTTGGATTTACCCTGTATGGGACTCTCTGAGCTTCCTGGACTTGATTGACTATTTCCTTTCCCATATTAGGGAAGTTTTCAACTATAATCTCTTCCAATTATTTTCTCAGTCCCTTTTTTTTCTCTTCTTCTTCTGGGACCCCTATAATTTGAATGTTGGTGCATTTAATTTGTCCTAGAGGTCTCTAAGACTGTCTTCATTTCTTTTCATTCTTTTTTCTTTATTCTGCTCTGCAGTAGTTATTTCCACTATTTTATCTTCCAGGTCACTTACCCATTCTTCTGCCTCAGTTATTCTGATCTTGATTCCTTCTGGAGAATTTTTAGTTTCATTTATTCTGTTGTTCATCATTGTGTGTTTGCTCTTTAGTTCTTCTAGGTCCTTGTTAAACGTCCCTTGTATGTTCTCCATTCTATTTCCAAGATTTTGGATCATCTTTACTATCATTATTCTGATTTTTTTTTTCAGGTAAACTGCCTATTTCCTCTCCATTTGTTTGATCTGGTGGGTTTTTACCTTGTTCCTTCATCTGTTGCATATTTCTCTGTCTTCCCATTTTGCTTAGCTTACTGTGTTTGGGGTCTCCTTTTCACTGGCTGTAGGTTTTTACTTCTGTTTTTTTGTGTGTGTCTGGCCCCAGTGGATAAGTTTGGTTCAGTGGCTTGTGTAGGCTTCCTGGTGGAGGAGACTGGTGCCTGTTTTCTGGTGGATGAGGCTGGATCTTGTCTTTCTGGTGGGCAGTACTTCATCCAGTGGTGTGTTTTTGGGTGTCTGTGAACTTAGTATGATTTTAGGCAGCCTCTCTGCTAATGGGTGGGGTTGTGTTCCTGTCTTGCTAGTTGTTTGGCATGGGGTGTCCAGTACTGTATCTTGTTGCTCATTGAGTGGAGCTGGGTCTTAGTGTTGAGGTGGAGATATCTGAGAGAGCTCTCACCAATTGATATTACATGGAGCCAGGAGGTCTCCGGAGGTCAAATGTCCCAAACTCGGCTCTCCTACCTCAGAGGCTCAGGCCTGAGACCTGGCCAGAGCACCAATGCTCTGTCAGCCACACAGCGTAGATAACTGTGGTAAAAATCTTACTGGTGTCTTGGATTTTTCTTTTCTGGGTGATTTATCCAAGCTAGGTTCCCTTTGTCAGAAACACAGCAAGCCAAAACGATGAGACATTCATGGTTTGCAGTGAAGACAGGGCTTATTCACAAGGCAGCCAAGTAGAAGACAGGAGAACAAATCTCAAATCTGGTTCCCAGAAGAAAAGGAGCTGGGGTATTAATGGGATAAAGAAAAATGCAGCAGGGCCATCTGAGGTGTAGGGAGTATGGGGAGCGTGGGGAAGGGTGATTGGGAAAAGGTGTGGTAGGTGTGGTAATCACCTGTTCTGTGCAGGTTTAACTAAGCTACAGGCCTCTAGTTTCAAAAATGCAGGACTGCCATATATATTTTACATATATTTCCTACTGATGTGTGAGTTGTCTTTTTTAATTCCAAAGTGTTTTGGAATTTGGGAGGTTTTCTTGTTTGGGGGAGGGGGTTGGAGAGCAGACATTTTTACTTTTGATGAAGTCCAATTTGTGAGATTTTTAAAAATATTTTGAGTAAAAGCATAACACTCCCAAGAAATCTTTTTCTATTCCAAGTTCATGTAAACTTACTCCTATGTTTTCTTCTAGAATTTTTATAGTTTTAGCTCTTATGTGTAAGTCTATGATCCATTTAAAAAACACTTGTAGGGCTTCCCTGGTGGCGCAGTGGTTGAGAGTCCACCTGCCGATGCAGGGGACACGGGTTCGTGCCCCAGTCCGGGAAGATCCCACATGCCGCGGAGTGGCTGGGCCCGTGAGCCATGGCCGCTGAGCCTGCACGTCCGGAGCCTGTGCTCCGCAACGGGAGAGGTCACAACAGTGAGAGGCCCGCGTACTGCAAAAAAAAAAAAAAAAAAAAAAAAAAAAAAAAAAAAAAAAACTTGTAGTTTCCATACAACCTAGAAATTCCACTATTAGGTATTTATTCAAGAATAATAATATATGCCACAGAAAGACTTGAATACAAATATTCATATCAGCTTTATTCATAAGAGCCAAAAGCCATAAACAACCCAAATATCCATCAACAAGTGAACTGATAAATAAATTATTTATATATCCTCATGTATATATTCAGCAATGTAAAGGAACAAATTACTTGTTCAAAAGTAATTTTGAACAAAACACAACATTGAAGAATATCACAGATACTAGGCTGAGTGAAAGAAGCCAAATGCAAAAGAGTATGTACTATATTATTCCATTTATATACAATTCTAGAGAAGGTAAAGATAACCTAAAGTGATAGAAATCAGATGGTAGGTAGGCAAGTAGGCAGTTAGGATTTGGGCAGAGGAAGTTTGGGAAGAGGTATGAGGAAACTTTTGGGGAGATGGAAATGTTCTGTATCTTAATTGGGGTGGTGGTTACATTTGTCAAAAGTCATCAACCTGTATACTTAAAATGTGTGAATTTTATTGTCAATAACATTGACTTAAATTTGACACATTAAAGTTTGTAATTGTATTAGTCAAGGGTTCTCCAGAGAAACAGAACAAATTGGGTATATAAAGAGAAATACATAAGAGGAGATTTAATTTAGGAATTGTCTCATGTGGTTATTGAGGTTGAGAAGTCCCATAATCTGCCATCTGCAAGCTGGAGACCCAGGAAAACTGATGGTATAATTCAGTCGGAGTCCCAAGTCCTGAGAATCAGGGAGCAGCTAGTATAAGTTCTGATCTGAGTCTGAAAGCCTGGGAACCAGTGCACAGAAGTCTGAGGACAGGAGAATATAGGTGTCTCAGCTCAAGCAGAGAAAGAGGAGAATTGGCTTTTCCTTTACCCTTTTGTTCTATTCAGGTCCTCATCAGATAGGATAAGGTGCATGCACATTGGGAAGGACCATGTGCTTTACTCAGTTCACCAATTCAAATACTAATCTCTTCTGGAAACACCCTCACAGACACACCCAGAAATAATGTTTTACCAGCTCTCTGGGCACCTGTTAGACCAGTCAAGTTAATACAGAAAATTAACCATCACAATAATTGTCTACTTATTGGGGTGAATACTATTTAGCATGTCTTCCTTCTTAGCCCTCAAGCTCCATGAGGCCAAGGACCATGTCTACTTTGCTCATCACTGGATCCCCAATGCCTATGAAGTAACCAGCAAATGGAAGGCATTCAACAAACATTTGTTAAATGCAGGAAAAAGGAGGAACTTACAATCTTATTCAGGAGGAACAATATAGGGAATTAAATAACTGAGTGCAGGGTGGAATTCACCAAGTGAAAGGGAAACACAGTTCAGAGAGAAGAGAAATAAATCTGTGTGTTCTAAAACAGTTGAAGGAGACACTGAAATAAGTGAGTTTTAAAAAGTAATAGATTTGAAAAATAGGAGTATAGGAGACATGGAATTCCTGGTGGAGAAAACTTCATGATTAAAGACATGGAAGTAAATGTGTGGTAAATGAGGAGGAAGCAAATTTTCATCTCAAAGTCTTCAGATGAAGAGAACCCTCTTGCCACTCTATCCCCCATCTCAAATCCAGACCACTTTCCTTCTCCACCAACCTGTGCCATGCAAACCCCCTGGGGGGCCACTGTGACAGAACATCCCATCCATGCTGAGAGCAGGATAATTTTGAACCTCCTCGCTGCTGCTCTGTGAGGCCCTGGTGCTCAGTGGAGGTCCCAGGCTGGGGCACATAGTAGTAAATGGGCTTCCCAGCACCACACACACACTGGAGACAGCAAATTACAAGCTGAAAATTCATGACATTTGTGAGAAAACCGAATTTACTTAGACAAAAGCAGATGGAGAGGATGGATAATCTCGTTACATTTCATCACACTACAATTTATTCAGAAGAAATGCAACATAACGCATTATGTGTTCCTTTCTTTCCATCTGCTTCCCCTTCCTTAAGTTCAGGTTATTATTAATGTAATGAATTCATCCTGCTTCCTTCTCAGTTCCATTGGCTTGTACTCCTAATTAAGTTTTGTTCACATTGTTCTTTTCGACTGCTCAGAAACTCTTTCAATGTAGCTATTTTCCCCAGGTCTGAAATCATTTTTACATATGAACAGCCACTACCAGGCATGTGAAAAGTCTTAATCAAATCATTTTTTTTTCTCAAATGATAAAGAGTTATCCAGGTCCTTCTGTTCCCCCAAACAGGTCTGACGGACTTGAAGGACATTCTTCAGAGGATTGGGACCAACTCTTGACCTGGGTTTTGGGAAGACAAGGTGAGTCATCTTCCTCAGATTTCCTTGCTCAGCTCACTCTGAGACAGAATGCTAGTTTTCCCACTACCCATGACCCACCCCCCACCCCCAACCAATGCTTTTACCCAAAACAAATTTAATGGGTACAGAAAGTCTCTGAAGGAAAGTCCAAGCTCCAGAGACAGTAAAGACAGATGAACAGATTATGAAACAATGCTTAGAGAGATGCAGCGACTCAAAGACAAACCCCAGCACTCCCTATACTCCAGTCCATGTTCAAATAGTTTAAGATTGCTCACATTGCTGATCCTTATCAAGGCAGATTGTGTGTGTGGTATTGCCACCAACTGCTCTGGCCTGGGGAGTCAGGCATTTTCCAGAACCTGTTGGTACTTTTCTGACACTCCTTTAGATCAGGCATGCCTGCCTGAGAGAGGGAGCCCAGGCTGGGGGCTAAAAGACAATTCCCAGAGTCAACCCTTTACTAAACTGAACGTGAGTCTGCTGGCAAACAGCAAAGCCAATCTATTGACACCATGTTGTGGTGAAGGAAAGTACAGTATTTATTTGCAGGGTGCCAAGCAGGGAGAATGGGCAGCTCATACTCGAAAGACCTGAAATCCCCCATGGCTTTCAGGGAAGCGTTTTTTTTTAAGGCAACATTTGAGGTGAAGGTTGCAGATTATGGACTTTCTTCTGATTGGTTGGTGGTGAGGTAACAGGACCTTAATCCCCAACCTTCTGGTCCCAACCAATCTGGGGTCTACAGGCTTGTGGTCATCATGTAGTCACCATCCTCCTGTGTAGTCACCCCCACTCCCTCCCCATGTGGGGGTCTCAATTTCTGCAGAACAACTCAAAGATATGCATCAGATAGTTATGTATATCTCTTGAGGAGGAACTGGGACTCTGTTGTATCTCTGAACTATGTGCTTTTCCCTTGTTTCTGCATTTCCTCACCTCCCTAATTGGTAAATATTTAAGTCTGCTCTTTGGAACTCAGGGAAGGCCTAGACTAAAGCCTTTTTCTACAAACAAGAAATAAGGGACACAGAGGGGCTTTTGTATTGGGAGGGCTCTATAGGGTCCTACTCAGTTTCAATTCCCCATTTTCTTTGATACTCCTCAATCCTGAGGGGAACAGGGGCTGGACAAGAAAGGGAATAAAGTTTTGGGTAGAGGGGTCAATCATAAACTCAGCAGGGGAGCTCAGTTTTAGAGGGACTCAGTTTCAAAACTCCTGTAGTCAAATACCAGTTCTGCCCTCACCTATTAGGGTTAACCTCATCAAGTTAGTTTGTGCCTCTGTTTCCTCACCTATAAAACAGGGCTAATGATTCAAACCTACTTTATAGAGTTATTGTGAAGATTAGATGTAAGAAAGTAAGAAAAACACTCAGCATAGTGCCTGGCACATCAGTGAAACAGGAGCGAAGGGGGCTGGGCACAACATTTGAAAGAATGACATAGCCCAAGGACATGACATAAACTGATTAGATCCAAATGGGTCCAAGATGGCAGAGAAGTCGACTTCCACTAGACCTTGAGCCTCCGTATATGCTCATTGTAACACGTCAGCATGCTAAATAACACACCCACAGGCGCCATGACAGTTCCAAGGCTGACCATAAGGATCAAAAAGTGGGTGGTGGCCCAATTCCTGGAAATCCCCACCCCTTCCCAAAATAGCTGGAATACTCCTCCCACTCATTAGCCTATGAAACTACCCACTCCTATAAAAACTGAGAACCCAATACCCTGGTGCCACTCTCGCCTTCTGAGATGGCCCACGCTCTGTCTGTGGAGTGTGTTTCTCTCTAAATAAATCCCCTTCTTACCTATCACTTTGTCTCTCACTTAATTCTTTCTGTGATGAGACATCAAGAACCTGAGCTTCAATAAGTCCAGAAATCTGGTGTTTGATGTCAGTTGGAAGACCATGGGTTTGGGACAGGTTTGAGTCCTGGCACAAGGGTTCAAGTCCCAATCTGAGGTGTACTGTTTCATCAGTGCTAGATAAATATTGGCTGTCACAACTGTGGCACCCAGTGTGACTCTGCTGCTACGCAGGGAACCTTCAGGGGTCCAGAATTTGACCCCAACTCATGCCTGCATACTTACTTCTACATCCAAAGATTTATTAAGTCAACCTATACCTGAAACTGATAGGGATAAATTAGGATAGTTACACAGGGAGTTGTAGAAGTCCCAGCCGGGGATTATAGATAAGGAGGGAAACCTAGGGAAATTTGGGAGACCACTGTAAGTTAATGATCGCTCAAGAAAACTATTGGGATGTTGTGGAATGAAGCAGCATTACTTAACTATAAAGCCATAAATAAAAGCACGAGATATGCCCCAGATCATTAAGTGAAAGAAAAAAATGAAGCCTGCATTTTGCTGGTCGAGTCCAGCAAAATAATGATCCTTAGGACCAAGGACAGGAGTTTAAGGGAAAGGGGACATTCCAAAGTAGGAGACCCTCATTATACAGAAACCTGAGATAATTCAACATATTTTAGTATATGTTACCGCCCTTCTGCTGATTTGAATAAGCGCTGTGACAGTCCTAGCTTGACCTCATGGGGTCAGACACTCTCCTGCCCAATATGAAGGAGGAGCTAGTGATGTAAGTCTGACGTCTACTGGAAGAATGAGGAAGCAGGCTGTCTTTCCCCCTCCCCTACTTTCCTTTGATTATAAAAATGTAGCCCACTTAATGCTCTGGGCAGAACTCCCTTGCCCGCCCACTTGCATCACTCACAAGCGTCCTATATTAATAAATCTACTTCTTGCCTATCACTTTGCCTCTCGCTGAATTCCTTCTGTGTTGAGACACAAAGAACCTGAGCCTCAGTAAGTCCAGACACCAGGTGAGTGATTCTAATTAAAAGACCATGGGTTCAAGTCCCGGCATGTGGGTTCAAGTTTCAATCAGAGGTGTATGGTTTCAAAACTACAGCAACTTCCGCCAAACATTAAAGAGACCAGCATTTCTCTCTGGGGTCAGTTCCATAGTCCATTCAACTGGGGAGCTGTCTCTCTGGTGGGGTTACTGAGGGAGATTCCAGTACCATCATGATTCTCCTCCTGGAATCCAAATAACAAAGGAAGTTGCTCTCCACTCCCATATGTCAACCTTCCCGGAGGTCATTTATGGTTTTGGTCAGAACCTCCTTCTTGGGGCACTGAATCCCTTAGGCTGATGACCCTGGTGAGGTTGGTCTTACTTTTCTTCTTGTTCTAAAGCTTGAAGCATGGATCACAGACATCTGCTGTTCATATTCTAAAAATCAACAAGTAAGGTCCACCCCTCTCTTCATGAAGCTGGGACCTGGATCACAGGGAAGCTCACCGGGCCTCTGGCCTTTATTTCGAATTGACTCTGGGTCCCCCATCACTGACCTGTGAAGACACCAGGCTGAGTCAGGCCAGACGTTGCAGATGATTAACAAGCTTTCTGGAACTCTTTAGTTGTTACTTGTCTTGTGCCTTGAGGTGCTGTTTTTCCTCCAAGCAGGGGCACAGCAAGCTAGCTGCCTGCTGACCTCCTAGGCCAGTCAACCCTGCAGTCAGTAGACAGCAGAGTCACTCCCACCTTTATTAAACCCATTGAAAACTTCCAGAATGAACCCACATAAACTTCTGCCAGGGGAATTATGACTCTGCTTCTGAGCTTTTAGGAGAGAGTACATTTTCCCAAACTTAAATCTTCTAAATTGGAGTTGCCACCTTTAAAGGGTGAGCTGACCCAATATCCTTACTGGCCCAAGAAACTTCTTCTAAGTGCAGAGGAAAAATTAACACCTTCCTTTTCAGACACTGGATGAAAGAGGTCACTCATAGGTCAGAACATTGGCTCAAATCAAATTGGTGAAGGAGTTGGAGTTTATTTTTATAGAGAGAAAAATTGCAAAATGTCAGTGCCTTCTCCCTCCTCCCTCTGCCTCAGTCTCTCACTCGTCCATCAAGTGGCCATGCATGGGGGCCTTAGAACCCTCCAGGATGAACTGCTCTCACCCACCAAACAGGCATGGTCTGGCCACACTGATCCAGAAAAGTCACATGCCTGCAGAAATGCCAGCTCCCGAGAGGGTGGGTAGCAGCAACTCAGTCAGGACAAAATGTCACAGTCACCTCCACCAGCACCTGTGCCCCTCTGCGCCCAGGCCATGCACTCATGCCGCCCCATTGCTCAGGTAACAGCAGGTGTGAGCAGTACTAGGTGGTAGAAAGAAAATAAGAGAATACCTCTGATCTGGAAGAGTGTGTGGTCAGGTGGGGGATCCAGGGCACAGCCTTAGGGAAATGATTTGTGGACCTGTAAGACAAACAGCATGAGATCTAGGGCTCTGGAGCCAGACTCCCTGGGTTCAGACCCTGTCTCTGCATATATTTGTGTGGACTCCATCCCAAAAACCTCATAGGGTTCTTTTGAGGACTAAAAATTAGAACATGTACAATATTTGGTACATACTTAAGTTTGAAAACTTTTATTGGTGTGCAGAGCATGACCAGGCTCTCGTAGGTAACCAGAGCAGGCTTCCTGGAGGAAGTGAGTCCTCAGTTTAATTTCTGAGGAAAGAAATGTGAATGGGCAACTCAAAAAAGCCCTTTTGGGCTGCAGGATTTCAGCGCCCAAAGACTTAGCAGCAGAGAGCAGAGGGGGAGTCCACAGGGACTACAAGGTTTCACCCCGGGAAGATGGTGACCATGACTGCCAGGGTTCACACTTTTCTGTTTTCAGCCCTTCTTCATAGAGACAGAATTTATAAGAATGCTTTTGCCTTCCTAATGAAAATTTAGCCTCTCAAGTCTTATTAACCGTAATGGGGGAAAAATACCTCTATTCTTTTTTTCTGGAGGTAAGAGCAATGATATTAAATGATCCAATTTACCCATTTCTAATACTGCTCTGGTCACTAATGAAGATGCATCTGCACATAATGCGTGGTTCACACACAGGGCATCCCTTCCCCGGGTGGAGAGTGCACAGACGGCTCCATGCAAAATGAGTGCAAATTAAATTCTTGTGAATCAAATATCCCTCTCCTGGGAGTCACATGATTAAGAATCATAGTTTCTGATTGGCAGGGCCTCAGCGGAAGGTTCCCCCATACCTGACCTCCCCTCAGTGCCAGGTAGCTGACCACCCAGAAGGAACGTGCACACAGGAGAGGGCCCATCAGGGAGCCGCACAGAGCGGGGCTTTGAGCAAACAAGAGAATTTTTAGCAGTGTGCAGATAATGGTTAAATTTAATAATAATCACAAACATGCTAAGTGCCTTGCAGGTAGTACCTCATCACAGCAGTCTTATGAGGTAGGTACTTTATTACTTCCATTTGTATAACTGGGAAAACAAAGGCTGAGAGGTTAAGTGCGTTGCCCAGGGCAATCTGATTTCAGCATAAGGACTGCACATTCGTGGTGTACGTTCGCTCAGGTTCACAATTAAGCGCTAAAGGAGTTTATGTGTTTATCTTATATTCATTAGTTCATTCACCAAATATTTCTTGAACAACTATGAAATGCCAGGTACTGCATTAGGCCTGGTGTATAATTGTTACCTTGGACTAGCGTTCTTTAGGTGCCTCTTTATGATTTATGCCTTATCTCATTTAATTCTCACAATAACTTTATTCTCCTCTCCCACTTATAGATGAGGAAACAGAAACGTAGAGAGGTTAAGTTCACATGCAAACTTGCACAGTTAGTAGCTAGGGAGCTGGGCGTCAAATTAAGCCACACAGACCCCAGAACCACCTTCTTTGCCTTAAATCTAACTCCCTCCCAAGGAGAGAAATTAAAATTCAAACCTGAGTCCTGTGATCCAGAAACCTATGTTTTTCTACTATATCACACTGTGACGTAGATTCACAAGCAATATTACACACTTAGATCTGTTTATACTGATGCATACAGTTTTGGATGTAGTAGTAGGTGCTCAGGACATATTAAAATGGTAGCCACAGTTTTCACAACTGAAGTCTTCTCTCTGGTGTAGTGCCCATCACAAGTGAGAACTCTGACCCCGTGTTCTTTATGCCCCTTTTGTTCCACTCTCCCTGGGCGCGTGCTGGAAAAAAATTAAAATAATGGCATGGTCAGAATTCCAGAGAAAAGCCCAATTCACTTGAGCCAAGGGTATATATCAAACCTTTGACCCACTGGGGACACTGGCTTCCCAGAGAGAATCCAGTATCCCAAGAGCAAGGCAAGAGAAATGCAGTTTCTCTTCTCTAACTCAGGTCCTATGCATTTGTCCCTGCTTTGGACAAATCTTGTTCCCAGGAGCTTTCCAGCTGCCTTCTTAGTTCTACTTTTGGTGGGAGATTTGCACATATTTCCTCTCTAATTGAGCATCTTGTAACAAACCCCAGTGAGTGCCATTTCAAATGCTAATGTGTGAGGTGAACAAATTAAAGGAGATGAAAAAATGCATCTGAATGTATTCATTTGTAATGATAATGAAGTCTGCTGTTTAAGAGAAATAATTCTCTAAAAGGAAAGCGACCCATCACAATGTCAGTCGACAAGAAACTAACTCAAAAGCAAAAGAAGCAGGGGATTTTTCTGCATGTAAATGCACAATCAAAGAGCCATCTGCCCCAGATGATAATGATTGAAATTGACAGACAATTCCATTAAGCATAATCTTCAAATTGAGACTTTCAGGAACAGCATGCAAGAAGAGGGTATGTTAAAGATTTACTATGCTTATGAACTATTTTCATACAATTATTCAAAACATACTGGGAGTAAATTATTTTATAAAATGTACTTGAAATGAGTGTGTACATTTGGGCCTTTAAAGTGTATGCATTTATTACAAAGCTCTTAACATCCTGCTATTTTATTTGGCATATGGTTTGTGTTTTAAAATACCAGTCAAGTATTTCTTTGTTTAGGGCTACTTTTCAAGCATTTCTGTAAGAAATGTAAAACAGAATACGGCTGCTAATTCAGTAAAATTCCATCTGGAGGGGCACTGAACTCTGTGTGTGTGCTCTACCCATTTTGTAAACTGTACTATGTCAAACAATGGAGGTGTTTGGTATATTTTAAATATGGATGGCAAATAAGACAAGCACTAATATCGTTGTATATTATTTACAATGCCCTAATCTCAGGCTTTCAGAAACTTTTATCCACATTCTTGTGCCATAATTCAAGCTAAACTTCATTCACTTTCATGTCTGTTCTCCCAGTGATCTTTATTATCCCTTTGTTTCTCTGGGCAGATTCTGACACTTCCCATCACCTCCTTCACTCCATCACTTTGATCCTGTAGGACTTGAAGGTAATTGAGCCTACTTCTCCTTCCTCTGAAGAGCCAGCCCTAAAACATTTGGATTTGATATATGCAACTAAACTCTTGAATCTGGTCCTCCTGCATGCCTTCTGAGAGCATGTCCCTTTTCCCAGGGGGAGACCAGTGCCAAGGAGAGAGAAGGACTGCATGATGTTTCTGCTGTTGTGCCGAGCAATGTTTAAGGGTCCCCAGCTCCTGCATTCTTTTTTTTTTTTTAACATTTTTATTGGAGTATAATTACTTTACAATGGTGTGTTAGTTCCTGCTTTATAACAAAGTGAATCAGTTATACATATACATATATCTTCATATGCCCTCCCCCTTTGTTCCCTCCCACCCTCCCTACCCCACCCTTCTAGGTGGTCACAAAGCATCAAGCTGATCTCCCTGTGCTATGCGGCTGCTTCCCACCAGCTAGCTATTTTACGTTTGGTAGTGTATATATGGACATATATACACTACCACTCTCTCAATTTGTCCCAGCTTACCCTTTCCCCACCACATGTCCTCAACTCCATTCTCTAGTAGGTCTGCATCTTTATTCCCATCTTGCCCCTAGGTTCTTCATGACCATTTTTTCTCTTTTTTTTTAGATTCCATATATATCTGTTAGCATATGGTATTTGTTTTTCTCTTTCTGACTTACTTCACTCTGTATGACAGACTCTAGGCCCATCCACCTCACTACAAATAATTCAGTTTCGTTTCTTTTTATGGCTGAGAAATATTCCATTGTATATATGTGCCACATCTTCTTTACCCATTCATCCGATGATGGACACTTAGGTTGCTTCCATCTCCTGGCTATTGTAAACAGAGCTGCAATGAACATTGTGATACGTGACTCTTTTTAAATTATGGTTTTCTCAGGGTATATGCCCAGTAGTGGGATTGCTGGGTCCTATGATAGTTCTATTTTTAGTTTTTGAAGGAACCTCCATACTGTTCTCCATAGTGGCTGTATCAATTTACATTCCCACCAAGAGTGCAAGAGTGTTCCCTTTTCTCCACACCCTCTCCAGCATTTATTGTTTGTAGATTTTTTGAAGATGGCCATTCTGACCGCTGTGAGATGATATCTCATTGTAGTTTTGATTTGCATTTCTCTAATGATTAGTGATGTGGAGCATTCTTTCATGTGTTTGTTGACAATCTGTATATCTTCTTTGGAGAAATGTCTGTTTAGGTCTTCTGCCCATGTTTGGATTGGGTTTTTTGTTTTTTGATATTGAGCTGCATGAGTTGCTTGTATATTTTGGAGAATAATCCTTTGTCGGTTTGTTGGCAAATATCTTCTCCCATTCTGAGGGGTGTCTTTTCGTCTTGTTTATGGTTTCCTTTGCTGTGCAAAAGCTTTCAAGTTTCATTAGGTCCCATTTGTTTACTTTTGTTTTTATGTGCATTTCTCTAGAAGGTGGGTCAAAAGGATCTTGCTGTGATTTATGTCGTAGAGTGTTCTGCCTATGTTTTCCTCTAAGAGTTTGATAGTGTCTGGCCTTACATTTAGGTCTTTAATCCATTTTGAGTTTATTTTTGTGTATGGTGTTAGGGAGTGTTCTAATTTCATACTTTTACATATAGTTGTCCAGTTTTTCCAGCATGACTTATTGAAGAGGCTGCCTTTTCTCAACTGTATATTCTTGCCTCCTTTGTCAAAGATAAGGTGACCATATGCATGTGGGTTTATCTCTGGTCTTTCTATCCTGTTCCATAGATCTATGTTTCTGTTTTTGTGCCAGTACCATACTATCTTGATTACTGTAGCTTTGTAGTATAGTCTGAAGTCCGGGAGCCTGATTCCTCCAGCTCCATTTTTCTTTCTCAAGATTGCTTTGGCTATTCGGGGTCTTTTGTGTTTCCATACAAATTGTGAAATTTTTTGTTCTAGTTCTGTGAAAAATGCCATCGGTAGTTTGATACGGATTGCATTGAATCTGTAGATTGCTTTGGGTAGTATAGTCATTTTCACAATGTTGATTCTTCCAATCCAAGAACATGGTATATCTCTCCATCTATTTGTATCACCTTTAATTTCTTTCATCAGTGTCTTATAATTTCCTGCATACAGGTTTTTTGTCTCCTTAGGTAGGTTTATTCCTAGGTTCTCCTGCATTCTTAAGGAAAGGAGGATCAGTTCTCAGGAGTCTACCTTTTGACAAACCTTTGGAAGGCTTACCACTAGCTATTAAATAAATTCTTCTAGAATCAAATATCAGCTTGACTAAGAGTGAAAGAAGAGCAAAAGTGAATTAGGGTTTGTTGTACCACCAGAGACAGACATGAAGAATGAGCCAGGTTATTCATTTTTTTTTGTTTAAGATTTCACAAACCAAGATTCTCCCCTTGCAAGAACTACTCTCTGGGTATAATGGCCCAGATGGAATGAGAGGTTCCTTTCCCCCACTGCAAAATCTGATTTTTATTGTTCTCTTCGCAGTCTTAGAAATTGTCATTCGTCCTGAATTTACGCTTCTCTACCTATCTCACTGTACCAAAACTCAACCCGCTCTTCACTTTGCCCTTGAGTTAAATACACTCCCCGTCCAGTCTCTGAAATAGTTCGGAGCATTTCCCACAGAGCTAGCAAGTCTCCTGCTGTTTTTTCCTCCTCTGTCTCATGGTGACTTTAGACATAGGGAAAGAACAGGGATTTGTGACCAAATCAGAAAGTTAGAGCTGGGAGGATTTGTAGAGATCAGTTGAAGCCCAGAGAGGAAGTGACTGAGCCAGGGCCACATGATCCACATGATCTGGGGCAGATCAGCCAACATGGGGTAAAGATGCATGAACTCTGGGATCTGGCTACCAGAGATCCAAGCCTGCTGCTACCACTTGCCAGCTGAGTGTCCTCTTGGAGGTTTAGTTTTCCCACCCATAAACTGGGGGTAATAATTGATATCTACCTGCTGTGAGAATGCTGTGGGGTAATATAGGAATATAGAAAGAGCCCAACTAGTGTTAGTGATTAATATTAAATAGAGTGACTACCCATTTCATAAGAAAATAAATTCTATTTACCCAAATATTGCTACAACAGAACTCAGTTTCTCTTTTTACCGCCATGGGATTTAGTGTTCCCACTTAATATTTTGCCTGTAAAATTTGAGAGTAAATGCTAGAGCAGCAATCTGCCATTCCTTCTGCCCCAAATGTTCTCAGAGACTTTAAATAATGTTCTCGGTTGCCCTTGGTGATTTGACAAGTAAGAAAAAAAGTGGGGGGTGGGTCAAAGGAGAAAGGGAAAGGGAAATGCACTTTGTAGGAGAAGAAGGGCACAGGAGTATGAGGGAAAGAAAAGGAGGGTGCTACAGGAGCAAACAAAGTTCCTTTCTGGCTAGAACTTAAATCAACTAATCCAACCCCTTGTGTTACTTTGGGGAAACTGAGGCACAGAAAGCGGATGGATCTCCATGGTGGTGGAGATAAGATAAGAACCCAGTTTTCCAAACTGTCCTTTCTTCTGCCTAGAATGCCTTTCATTCTACACCACCCTCCCCGTACCACCCTCTCGCCTAGTTAATGCCTATTAATTTTGAAATCTCAGCTCCAACATCCCTTCCTCTGGCAAGTCTTCTCGGACTGACCGCCCCACCACCACTTGATACAGGCCCCCATTACACATTCTCATAACACCTACTGGTGTGTTTCTTCCCCACCGCCCATTTCCCACCCACCACACAGGACAAGCAATCGGCACTCTATAAACACATGAGTCAATTAGACAGCAGGAAACACAGAGCCTGTGCTCCACGTGGGATGCTTTTTACTTCCCCAAAGAAACATCTCCACACAATTCATTCATTAAGCAATAGGTAGAAACAGCTTCCACTGATGCATCTTTCAACAGCAAGGTTCAAGTAGGATTCACTAAAGGAAACTTTGTTCATTGTGATGTCCCCTCCTGCAAAGTCAGTGTGGGTTTTTCTCTCCAGCCAGCCCCTCCTCTCAAGGCAAGCAGGGCCTGAGAGGACAAGAACTAATAAGCAAATTCCATCAATTGTTCTAGTGCTTTATTTTTTTTCTAACACGTGCTCTTATCACCCCAGACATATTTTATGTGGAACAAATAGATTAAAACATAAAACGAGATTCACGTTCTGTGAGGCTCTGCAGTGCATGGTTATTGGGATGTAAAAAGATCCAAGTGGCTTAACTAAATCCAAATAAATCCATCTCCTACTGTCTTATCTTCAGCTGTAAAGTTTAAGCTCCTTGCTGAGAAGGGCGGAGAAAGAGAACTGATACTTACTGAGTTCCCACTACATGTCAAGCACTAGCTGAGACAACTTCCATCATTTATTCACTCAGCCAGCAAAGAAAGAACAAAAGTCCCTGCTAGCATGGAGCTTCCATTCCAGTGAGCAGAGAGAGACGGTAAGCAAATAAAACTGCATACAGGCGGATAGGAATCACGGCTATGAAGAGAAAGCGGGTTAAAGAAATAGGAGTGATGGGCAATATTTTAGCTTGGGGGTCAGGAAAGCACTCTCTGAGGACATGGCCCTGGAACAAAGACCTGAATGAAGTGAGGGCAAGGTGTGTGACCACTGGGAGGAAGAATGCTCCAGTCAGAGGAAGCAGCCAGCACAGAAGTCCTGAGGTGGGAAAGTGAGCTGCTAAGGGGGCAGGGAGACAGAGGAGTGAGACAATAGGATCAAGAGATGGGGATGGAGAGGTGGGTCATGTCGCCATGCTAAAGACTTTGAACTCTAGTCCAAATTTCATGACAACCCTCTGGTGGGTTCTTGAGTGAGAGCAGGCCATGATCTGATTTACTTTTCAAAGGGTTGTGCCTCATTGAATCATCAAAATGACCTTAAGAGAGAAGTAGCATTAACCTCACTTTATCAATGTAGGAATTGGGGGTGGGGAAGATTAAATATCTTGCCCAAATAGATGCTGCTTGTAAATTTTAGATTTGACATTCCAACTCAGGAGAACGTGGTTCCCAACCTGAGGCTCTTCACCCCCTCCCACTCCTTCTGAGGACAGGACCTGTGTCCTGCATGATTCTGAAACACAGTCATAGCCCCCAGCAGGTGGCTCCTGCCTGGTGGGTATTTTCTAAATGAATGCTAAGACTCAAGCTCTGCCAGATCCCTGGGATGCCTGGGTGTTTGGGTCATTTAAGAGATAAATACAAAGAATAAAGGGACTTTTATAATCAAAAGAGGGAATAAAAACAAATAAGATGTTTTGATCTGTGCTCTATTTCGGGCAATACCCTTCCATGGAAAAACATGATTTTTTCCAGTGCTTCAATGTTTACCTATTTTTATGTTTAAAAGTCCATGTTCTACATACAGTTCTGTGTCCACACACACATCAACTTTGAAACAGACAGTCTACTTACTGCTCAGGCCAAAGGTCTATTGGAAATGACACCCATTAAAATATAGCTGACTTTTGAGTTTACTCCTGGTGGCTATTCACACCCACAGATCATGCCAAGGCGAGAAAACTATGACTTGGATCTTGTACCCTTTCTCCTTTCTATATCCGTATGACCCATCATGGAGCCAATCCTTTTCCTATCCTTTTCCCAGGGGTGAACTGAAAGAGAAAAGACCATTTTCAGGTGAGGACACATGATACACCCTACCTCTGACTCAGAACCCCGCACAGAATACCCCAAGGCTAGTCCCTCCCCGTGGTTTATGCAATAAAGATTAATAAGTAAGGTAACTCCCGGGGTAAGGAACTCTCCCTGGTGCTGGAGCGCTAGTGAGCTAAGCCAGGCTGCCCTTGTGGTTGGGAGCCTGCAGGCCTGTCCTGGGGATAAGGCCAAGCACATTCTCACACAAACATTAAGTAGGAAACTGTGGAAAGGCACTGAAGGAAACAAACCAGAATTTCTAAGAGCTTCCAACAGGGGCTTTATCTAGGCTGGGGTGGAGGCATGGAGGGTTCTCTGGTGATTGAGGTACAAAGCATGGGCGGACATTAAGAAGATGAAGTGGAGAGAGAAGGGGCAGTCTAGACTTGGAGCTTTCTCAGGCTCTGAGGAAGGCAGAAGCAAGGGATACTGGAGGACCTGGAGAGGGCTAGTGTGACTGGGGTCCAGAGAGAGCCTGGAGAACTGGGGGAGGGAGACAGGGAATTTTAAGGATCTGGTCTCTGCACCTCCTTTGCCCCCTAGCACACACCAGACTAAATGTTGATGCAGCTTCCAGAAGAGACTGCACAATAAACAGGCAAAAACAGGCTCAGCAAATCCTAGAAGCTCCCGGGGCCTCTAGACATAGTGGTTCTACAATCCTGCAAGGAGACGAGGGTAGAGAGGGATTTGCGAAGAAAGCCAGTACTGTCATCTCCCCAGAGAGAGGAACTCCAGGTGAGGCTCTCTGGGAACTTGGCCTTGAATAGTCACTTACATGTTTACATCCTGGTGCTCCTAGAAGAAATGAGAAACAGCCCTCATCCTTCCTTCCCCATAATAACACTGTCACCAGAGGATGGAAAATTACCCTGACATCTCTATATCTCCAAATTGCACTTTGGAGACAGACTGCATAAGGCAAACAGACCCCGAGTGAAAACCTCCCGGCTAGGTTTTCAAGCCAAGGGCCAATAAATAACCCTGAAATATACAATCTGATTGCGGTTTTGCTCTGTGGCTCATGGCTTCTGCCCTAGGGAGGACCATGAACTACAGGGCCTGACAGATGGGTCAGAAAAGTGGTGTCTGCCCTATGGGTTGAGGACCTGCAAATTAACCCCATGGTGGTGCTTGCTTAGGGAAAGACTAACCTTTAAGAGAGGAGTGGGCCTGGAGGTGAGGCTTTGTGGCATGAAAGAATCAGCCCCAGCCCACAAAGTACAGAGATGAGACATCCTCCCCACGAGTGAGGGAGCTCTGTGAATCATAGGATCGAAGGAGGCAAACAATATTTTTTAGTAGTGATTGAAAATGCTCATTAGGAGAGAGCCTGGGCGGCAATAAGTGAGCCCAATTGAAAAGTGCGAAATTTTCTTAGTCTGTATTTTTATTCCTCAGTCAAAAATACTCTCAGTTTGCCAAAGCACTTTTGCAATCATTTGTAAATTGGTCTGCCAGGGTCTCCATGAGAATGTTAAATGCCAAGAAGAAGAATCAATATCTCATCACTGACTCGGGGGGAGGCATCCATGTGAAAAACAAGATTCAAAGCCCCGATAGACAGATGCAAAGATGTCAATCTCTTGGGATGAAAAATAGTTAAGCAAAAGGTACCAAATGCCAAGCTAGAGAAAATGATCTAATGCAAGTAAATCTAACATAAGGCAGCTGGAGGTGTTGAAGCTTTTTCTTTTTAATTTGATTTAATCAGGGACTACTGATAAGAATTGCATCAAATAAGATTATCAAGAATAAATTGATTTGCACTTAAGCAATGGCTGCAAAAAAAAATTGTGATGTGAATTATAAAGAAAACACGTGAACAACTTTGAAATAGGAAATTTACAGAGAGTTTAGTACCAAATCTGTATCCTAGAAGAGGCAATGCATTTAAGGGCGGGGGACCGCTATCTGGGAGACAACAAACACCAAACACTAGCATTTATCAGCTGTTAACTATGTACCGGCTACTGTTGTGGGTGTGAGTGTGTGTGTGTGAGAACAAGGGGTTCCTGTCAACATTCAACGACCCCTGTGAAGTATGAAGATTATTATCCCCATTTTGTCAATGAGAAAACTGTAGCACAGAAAGTTAGCTATCTTATCCAAGGTCACACAGCAAATCAGAGCTGGGATTCCAGTCTCAGTCCCAGAACTGATACTCTTTGAAGCTACTTTTCATAATTGTCTGCACATTTGGCTGGGGAGAAAGGGAATTTGGGAAGAGACTAGCTGATATTCCCACAAGAACAAGAAAAAGAAAGAGCTGGATAGCTTTACCAGAGCAAACTTTTTCTGGGAAGAGAATGAAATGCCACAAGAAGAGAGAAGACAGACATCGCTCTGGGTATAGCCATCACCAAGGCTGTTTTCTTACCCCTTAATGCCATTTCAGAAGCTTCAAGCCTCTGGCTGCAACTTCAAAGAGAACCCTGGTTACCCCTCAGTGCAGTTATAGTTAGCTAAATAAATACAAATTGGGGAGCTAGAGAGAGTAGTATTACTTTTATATGTTTTTCTCAAGCTCATATAGAAAAGATGGATCCAAGTAATCATTTGAAATATTTAAAAATAATTACCCAAGACATTCTCTTCTTTTTCAAGAAACGCTGACTTCTTTTGTGTTTCTACTTCTTGGAATAACAAACCATGCTGTTTCTATTTCTTTTCTCTGTGAGAAAAGCTGCACAAACGCTTCTCAGGCTCATGTCATGCTCCTCTCAGCAAATTATCAGTGTCTCCTGAAAGATTTCCCTCAAAGTTGCAAAGGCTGGTAATCAAATCCTTCAAGAATAAAACAGAACATTTTTTTTCCTTTTTGGCTTGTGGTCTTATACCACCACTATTTTCTTTTCCCTCTCAAATAAATATATAAATAACATTCTCTTTCCGAATAACAAATAAACCATTTTCTTGCTTTATTTTAGAAGGAAGGTCTGGAGTGATTGTTGATACATTTCAAGCCAACAGCTTCCACCAGTAGGTGCCAACAGTCCTCTTTTCTACGTACTGAATAGCCACATTGCTTTTTCTATGGCTTTTTTGTTATCCAGACCCACTTGGCTGTGGATGAGGGCATCAAGTCGATTAACTGTGTTTGGATGCTGCCGGCCTTGTGTTCTGTGAGCCAGGAGAGGTTTGCCAGCTTGGCTGTGAGGAAAGGGTCTCAGACAGGGAGAAAAGGATTAGATGGTTTTGCGGGGAAGCTACTGAAAGAGAGCCCATGGCCCAAGTGGACCAGGTGTGAATAGAATGGGACGTGGGGAAGGCAGGCCTGCCAGAGCCCACTGGGCTCAGTGGGTTTCCTCCTCAGGGCCAGCGGCTTAGCGCCCCCCTCATGAGATCATGGCACACTGCGCTTCCCACCAGACTCTTCTCTCTCTTTTGTTTCCTTAGCCATTCAGAAAATCTTTCCCTTCACTCCCTCCTCTCCCTTCTCTCACTTCCCCACCTCCTCTGTCTCTGTCTCCTTCTCTCCCACCCTCCTTTTGTCACTAGTGTTTTATAAGATACACTCCATTTGGCTGGCATTTTCCCCCGGGGAACTGATATGCAATCTTTTGTTCTTTCATACTGTTTTTGTTTCCAAGAGACAAAATACCTACTTTGTGTCATGTTCTCTTGTGTGTGACTAATGATAACAGAGCAGTTATGAGCTGTACATTTGTAGTCTTAGAAAGCTTAAATTAGTACCATTTTTAACATAACAATTATATTAGCATAAATTGGTTCTTCTAAAACAAAACATGTGAAAGCAAGTTAAATGGCTTAAATTATAGATGTCCGTTGACTACTAAGCCATTAGAAAGTAGGCTAGTAATTCTCAGCTGCACTGTTTCTGTTGCCTGAGTGCTTCTAAATGACTCCCTAGGCCTTCTAAAAACTAGAGAAAATCTGGGTAGGAGGAAATAGCAAATGGCATCAAGGCCAATCATCTGCATGTGCTCCCATTTCTGATCCTCACTTTCTGTGCTGATTCTCTCTTTTGACATTTTTGATACAGCAGTTAATATTAGTCATAAGATAAAAGGATTTTAAAACCATAGATTTTGCCATAGTTGAACTAACTTTTAATAAACTTTTCTCTGGGGAATGGATAAATGGATGGATGGTGGATAGGTAGTTGGATGGATGGTGGATGGAAAGATTAATGGACAATGGGTTGATGGATGGATGGATGGGTGGTGAATAGAGGGATAAACTGTGGGTGGAAAGATGGGTGGATGGTAGGTAGATAAATGGTTGAAGATGGATAGATGGATGGATGGTGGATGTAAGCACACTCTTGTAGTCAAATCAGATCATCTGAGGAAAATTAGGTTTGCTTATTTCCAATCAAATGAGTGCCTTCTCTATGTGAGGCATAAAGGTGGTGGATGTTTTGAGACAAAGAAGTAGAAGATAAGGTCCAAGCCCTCAAAAAAGTTGCAATCTAATTTGGAAATAAGACAATATATAATTAAACATAAAATTATGTGGTACAGATTGTTCAGAGAGAACTCAGGTGGAAAAAACAAAAAATATACTCCAAGTAAGAAATGGAGTATTCAGGGAAGGCCTTATGGAATTAGACTTGATCTGAGCAAGAGTTTAAAGGGCAGATTAGGTTTGGACAAGTTGGGAGGAGGGGCCATTTCTAAGGAGTAACAAATGACATTTGGTAGCACCAGGTCATTTCTCTTTTATTTATAGTTTTTCAGTGTTCAAAGACTTTCAGCAAGAGGAATTATAATTTTGTCTTTTCTTTAACTGTACACTCAGCCCCTAGCACAATATTTTGCCCAAATTAAGGTCAATTAATATGCAGTGAATAAATGAGTTGAACAAATAAATGAAGAATTATACCCAAAGTCCCTACCCAGACTATGGTCTCTCCTTGAGATTTTGGCACAAAATGAAGTCCAGCTACACCCTGGTATAGATTATATTTGATTAGACTTTTCCTACATAAAAGAGGCTTGATAGCAAGTTTACAATATGGATTGGGAATAGGTTGATTAAATAAAACTTGTACCTTAGCAATAATGGAGACAAACCAGTTTCTTTACACTTTTTTCCAAGAGGAACATCTCCATATTTGAAATGAAAAGAAAAGAGCCAAAGGGAAAAATGGAGCCATGCTTTGACACAACCTTAATTAAATAACTTCACTCCCAGCTTTTTAGAAAAGTAAAATCTAACGATATTTTGCCCACGGATTGTTCTTCAAGAGAATAATAACAAATCACTCCGCTGGCTTTAGCCTTGCAACCAGCAACATGCAATAATTTAATTAGCTGATGTGCAATATCAGCAGTTTAGCGACTGTGATTGGCTATTCTCTGAACTAAACAGGACACTTGACTGGGAAGTGGCAGCTGCCTCTACAAGTCCTGGGCAGTGAGTGACATGGGAGTTTGCTAATGACTTCAAGTCTTCCCAAGCAGTTGACCCCTGATTTTCCTAAAGTCCATATGTTCTCTCAGTGTTGTGCCTTTGGGAAATTCTAGCTCCAAGGCTGGAGAGAAAATTGAGAAAATAATGGAGAGAAAGGAAGGAATGTTACAGTCAAGAAGATCTTGCCTGCTTCCTGCCTTTGCACTTACTGTTCCTCCACCTAAAAGGCTCAGCTTTCCCTCACTTCCTCACTTCCCTCTGCCTCTGCTCAAATGTCACCCAATAGAGAGGATTTCCTAGTTCATCCTGGCTATTTCCATAACCCCCCTCCTATCCTGACCTCTTTTACTTCCCTCCCCTTCAACTTTTATTTTTTTCCAAGCACTTATTACCACATGACATAGATACTTCTTTGTTCATCGTCAGTCACCTCCCATGACAATAGACGGGGTAAGAACCTTGTCACTTGTCCATGGTATTCAATACTTTAGCTTTGCTTGAGGTTGGAACAGTACCCAGCACACAAAAGGCACTAATATTTGTTTAAGGAATGAATTTATTGGTTTTTCTTTGCATATTTAAACTCTTCAAAGAGCTAAGCTGAAAGCAAGAGCTCTTGTAAGAC
The DNA here is from genome assembly GCF_949987515.2 of Delphinus delphis. Lineage (NCBI taxonomy): Eukaryota > Metazoa > Chordata > Mammalia > Artiodactyla > Delphinidae > Delphinus > Delphinus delphis. Next base: position 23,794,475 of record NC_082702.1, on the reverse strand, counting down.
TTACAGTTAGCATTTCTTGAATACCTACTATGTGCGAAGCAAACAGAGGTGAACAAACTTCACCTTAGCAGTCTCTGCCTGCTATACTTTGGGTTGCTGTAGAGGGATTCCACACAAGGGGAATTGTATTTTGGATTATCACCTTGGCAGCCTGTGTATGTTGAAAGTGCCCACTTGAGTGATTATGATGATGATAAACTAGCATATAAAGTATTTACTATGTGTTTGGTACTCACTATGTGTTGGGCACTCATCTGAGTAGTAATACATTTAATTTGCACCACAGTCCTATGAAGTAGATCATGATATTATCTTCATTTAACAGATCAGGAAAATAAGCCAGAGAGAAGTAACTCGTTCAAGGTCACACATTCAAACTAATGACAGAGTCTGGCTCCAGGGTCACACAGAAATGCCATTAAAGAAAAAAAAAAGGAAGCTCAAGGAAGAGAGGTGCTCAGGACTGGAATCCATGTCAGCTCTGTAGATCCACAAGCTGCCACTCAGCAGGTGCTGTCGTCGGAGCAGGGTTACAAAGGATCCAGAGACAAGAGCATTACTTTTCCATGAATAAGCTTATGCAATAGTTACAGAAAACTGCTCATTGAAGAGACCATTAAAGGTGGAATCTCTTACCAAAGGGGATTTTTATACCTAATCATCACTAGATAAGTGAAAAAATTCATGCTCCATGAAGCTAAAAACTCTCTCCCAAGGGGGATGGAAAAAGCAGTCCCTGAAATAAAAAAGGACATGTAGGATAATTATTATGCTAAATAACATATGTGAAAAAAAACCAAAAAAATCACCCAGTCCCTTGAATTTAGCTGAAGACTTTTTATTGAATGAGCTTCTTTTACTTGCATCTAAGCTATTTCTTTTTCTACTTGAACTGCCTCAAAAAGAAAAGTTACTGGGAATGGAATTCAATAATATTTAAGGAAAAGTGAAATTAAATATTATTTGATGCCTCAATTCCTGGCTGGCCACACGTTAAGTTCCTGGCAGGGAGCTCACTTAGCTGAGCTTTAGGAAGTATGTTCAATTGATTGTGGTTCTACACACACACACACACACACACACACACACACACACACACACTCACACACACACACCCACTCACACACTCAGGAGTGGGGGTGGGGTGAGGAATAGAAGGGAATAACCTGCATAGTCTGAGTTCTCTAGAAGCGCCCAGAGGGCAGCTCAGAGACTCTAGCTCAGGTTTCATGTCTGTGCTTCTGCTACTTTTCTTCAGTCATCTAGAATCCTCATAATTTAAATATTAATAGTTATTCTTGGTTGAGCACTTTTGATGAGCCCAGAACTAAAGCTCAGCGTTTTCTGATTATTAGATCATCTACATTCTCACAAGTCCATGAAAAAGATGAAGAAATGGGGGCTCAGAAAGGTGACCAGGACTTACCCAGCCTCACAGCTGGTAAGGAGTGCCCTGTGGCAGACCTCACTCCAGCACCTGGGCTGTCAGCCACCCACCCCCAAGTAATGTTAAGGGCCCTTTTGGCTTTAGCTGGGTTTAGCTGGGTTCACATCCCACCCTCAGCCCTCACAGAGTGAGGTCAGGTGAGAAGTGGCTCCTCAAAATAAAAAGGTGGCTCTTAGACCAGAAGAGGGGATGCTGGGAGAAGTGACAGACCCATCAGCAGTTGTCGCTTACACGTGGCACAGATGTGTTTGGAGTCTGCCTTCCTCCTCACCACCAGTACGGAGAAGATTGAAGGTAGTCAAGGGACACTGTCCAGATGTGATGGCCTCCTGAGAGTCCAGCGCATTGTGGGGAGATCATCTTAAGGCACGAATACCCCAGAGACAAGCCTGATGCTGCTCAATGATGCCCAAGGTCACTGGAACAGTGGCTTGTCACGTGCCTTTTTGAGCATCCCCAGAAACGTGATCTCGGAGGATCCTGGATTAGGAAATACCAGGTAAGGCAAGTTCAGCTACAGGGTCTTCCTATCACTTCCCTTTTGGAAGGCAGCTATGCTCACCACTATACCACCAACGCTGCACATCACTTCCCTTTTGAAATGGAGTCAAGCAAACCATCTTAGGTTGGGATCCCTGAGAGGCAAATCCTGAGATGATGATTTAAGTGCAAGTCGCTTATTTGAGAGATGATCCCAGGAATCCAGGAGGAAAGGGTAGGGGAGAGAGCCAATGAGGGCATGCGTGTAAGCAGGTTCTACTGGGGGCAAGTGGAGTTCAAGCCTGCTGAGGACCTCAACCACCACTAAGACTGTGCCTTGGTGGAGGTATTAATCCACCAACTCCCACCATCACTTTTTGAGAGCTGCTCCCAGGGGTTCCCACTGGGTGGGCTAAGAATGCCCAAAGAAAGCCCTGAGGGAATGATGCACAGGTCAGAGAGGTCAGAAGCCCCGTCTGTCTGGGGTGTGTGGGACAGAACAGGCCCAGGGGATGCGGGCAGGGCACCAACAGTGCTTGCCACACATACATACATACATACTCACATACCATGAGAAAGCAAGAACCTCGTATTAGCAAGAAATTGCAGCGCTAATTAGCTCCAACCAATTACTGGCCACATGAGAAGGTAGCCTTAGTGTTCAGGAGAAACTACATATCTAAATTTTATTTGAAATCCTATTTTCAAATGTGTTGGTAACAAATTCAAATATTTTAAAACACTGCAGTCTAAATAAAAACATCTGCCAGTTGCAGTTGATAGCGGCTGATACAATAGATAATGATGCCACTGCCGGGTATCAGTAAAACACTTGTTCCTTCCTGCCAAGGACTTGTCCTTCTTTCATCTCATAAGGTCTTTATCACACCCCTGGGAAGAACCCATTTTCTGAGAGAGGTTCCTGCGTAGAACACGTCTCCGAGTTGTCCTATCTGAGAGGCAGAATTCAAGGTGAAGGACTTTGCTGATGCAGAGTTCTGCCAGCTTCGCTTGTCTTTCCACCAATAGTTTTGTGACCCTACCACCTCCTGCAGGTGGCAAGCTTAGATCAGGAGCTCCTGGAAGGATGAAGTCCCCCCTCTTTTTCACCTACTGTACAGAGATAGGAATTTCTCAATGGCAGGTGGCCACCATCAGTTGGTGCCTCTCCTCTAATAGCTCTCACACTGGGACATTCTGCTCTCACAGCCTTTCAACAGCATTCTAAAAAGAAAGGCTTAACAGTTGCCCGGGAAACAATAAAATGACAGTGGTAAAAAAAATGATTTTCCAGACACCGACAAACTTCTACAGAGGCCATGGTCAGGGAGAGAGGGCCAGACTCATGCCCTCCATCAAGAGGTAACTGTGGCTCAATATCAAAAAAACAAACAACCCAATCCAAAAATGGGCAGAAGACCTAAATAGACATTTCTTCGAGGAAGACATACAGATTGCCACCAAACACATGAAAGGATGCTCCACATCACTAATCATTAGAGAAATGCAACTCAAAACTACAATGAGGTATCACCTCACACCAGTCAGAATGGCCATCTTCAAAAAATCTACAAACAATAAATGCTGGAGAGGGTGTGGGGGAAAGGGAACCCTCTTGCACTGTTGGTGGGAATGTAAATTGATACAGCCACCATGGAGAACAGTATGGAGGGTCCATAAAAAACTACAAGTAGAACTACCATATGACCCAGCAATCCCACTACTGGGCATATACCCTGAGAAAACCATACTTCAAAAAGAGTCATGTACCACAATGTTCACTGCAGCTCTATTTACAATAGCCAGGACATGGAAGCAACCTAAGTGTCCATCGACAGATGAATGGATAAAGACGATGTGGCACATATATACAATGGAATATTACTCAGCCATAAAAAGAAATGAAATTGAGTTATTTGTAGTGAGGTGGATGAACATAGAGGCTGCCATACAGAGTGAAGTAAGTCAGAAAGAGAAAAACAAATACGGATGCTAACACATATATATGGAATCTAAAAAAAAACAAAAGTGGTTCTGAAGAAACTAGGGGCAGGAAAGGAATAAAGACACAGACGTAGAGAATGAACTTGAGGACATGGGAAGAGGGAAGGGTAAGCTGGGACAAAGTGAGAGAGTGGCATGGACATATATACACTACCAAATGTAAAATAGATAGCTAGTGGGAAGCAGCTGCATAGCACAGGGAGATCAGCTCGGTGCTTTGTGACCACCTAGAGGGGTGGGATAGGGAGGGTGGGAGGGAGACGCAAGAGGGAGGAGATATGGGGATATAGGTATATGTATAGCTGATTCACTTTGTTATACAGAAGAAAGGAACACAACAATGGAAAGCAATTATACTCCAATAAAGATGTTAAAAAAAAAAGATAACTGTGGTGTCTGCCGTGTGCCAGCACACTCTGGGTCCCAGGTCAACAAGACGGGCGAGCTCTCTTCTCTAGTGGCAGCTACATCCTATTCAGGGAAACCCGCACCCAGACTGCAGAAGTTGAGAAAGCAGCTGCAGCTGGGCGCCAGCTAGCCATGGGACCTCCTTGGCCAGAGGAGGGTAACAGCCCCTGTCCCGCCCACCCTACACATTTGTGTCAAGGTCGAATGAGGGCGTGGGTGAGGAAAGAGTTGGGAAACTGGGGCTTTCAAGTTAAGGCACATTTCATCTCTTGCCTGGTCCGTCTCTCCCAGGTGAAGAAAAATGATTGCACCTTGAGATGGCACAGGGAGAAGTGGGTAGGTGATGTCTCCAGTATTGACCTAGAAGTTGAAACTTGGTGGGACGACTGCTTTATCAGTGTTCAGAGTTCATAAGAAAACAAACTCTCATCCAGAAATATTCATTATTTCACAGCAAATTAAGGTGTTTCGTCCTAAAAATTAGTATTGGGGGATCTGAACCAAAGCCTGCAGCCTTGTTTTTTTTAGTAACAGTAGAATTAGTGAATATTAATGCTATTCAAAAATGTGAGAGTCAGAAAACATCACCTTGGCCACTCTCCATTTAACATCAGAAAATCAATGTCTGGAGAGAAGATGTGACTTCTCAGAGGCTGCCCAGAGGTTGAGGGCAGAGCAGGACAGGACCAGGACTTCAGCCCAAGCACTCTTCACAACAAATCACAACAAGGACCTTCCATATGAATCATCCAGCTTATTCAGTACATTCCTACGAGCGCCTTTCCACACAGTCCTTGGGTAAGTGCTCGGGACAAGAGTTTTTTTAAAATCAGCTTCCCAGGTGTTTTGGGGGCAATTCTGATTCTGGAGCTCTGAAGTGGGGCCTGGGAACCTGCATTTATAACAAATGTCCCTGAGTTATTCTGGGAGACAGACCAGCTTGTGCAAAGCCAGCCCGACTGGCTTGGGGAGTGGTTCTTAACCCAAAGCTGAGCATGACCATCTTAGAGCACACATCCGTGGGCTCCACCTCCAGTGACGTGTCAGAATCATTTCACTGTATTTCAAAAACTTCCCTAAGCAGGTCTGATGTGCTTGGGAGGCCCTGACATTGTAGGTAAGAGCACTGCTGCAGAAGCCAGCACACCTAGGTTCAAATCCCAGCTTCTCAATTACCAGCTGTGTTACCTGGGGTAAAGTTACTTATCTGCTTCCAACCACAAGGGATAATAACAATGGAACCTACCTCCAAGAGTTCTTGTGACGATTAAATGAGATGATCCATGCTGAGCCCTTAGCACAGTGCCTGGCACATGGGTACACAATGAATGTTGGCTATTGTTTTTATTTTATGTAACCTGGCAAGCCTATGGTTATCTGATAGTCTAAAACTCCACGTGAAGCTACAGTCCTACAGCCTAATGAAAGTAAATAATATTGGAAGAGACAATGTCTCCAAACATTTGGTATTAAGTCAGCAAATAAATGCTAAGAACCCTATAAGTATGGACTTTAATAAGGGAACCGATTCCACTCCCCTCCCCCACATCTAAACTTCATGCCTTCCTATGTGTCCCCCCAGCTGAGGGACGTTCCCAACCGCAAGCATCCCGGTAAAGGAAGAGTTTGGAGTTGCCTTTGCATTCAAACCAATGCCCACATTGTGGATTTCTCGGAACATTCCCAGATTTTCCAAGGTTACCCAAGAACACTGCTGAACTGGCAGAGAAGCTCTGAATTAAGCCACTTTTTTAGCAACTTCCCTGATAAGGGTTTACTGTGAGCCATCCATTTTGGTGTTCCGCAAAGAGATTATCCTATTCCAGGGGATCCGACTATTGCAAAGGAGCCAAGAAAATAAACACACTTTCCCTGTATTAAAGCCTCTGTCTTCTTTGAACTTCTCATTTTTAGAATATCTCCACTGATAAGGACAAATGCAATTTTCACCATCAGTGGATCTGAACAGACAATTACATTAAGGCACATAAGACAGGGTGAGGCCGATGATGTAAATCACACTGTATGCATCTAATATGCAAACAAAACCCTCGGATGAAAATGAACCCTCAAAAACCAGTCAACAATCATTACTCTTTTTTTTTTTTTTGCATCTAATCAGGATGAAATTTGCATAAAAATAACTCTCCCTACCACCTCCACAATTGCTGGTCTGGAGAGAGGGGAGAATTCAGCCAGTTTTCAACATATTTTCTCCAAGGAAACTGCTCGACCCTCTTGGAAAGGGCTTGCAGGTGCCTAACAAAAAGAATGCCCTCACTGTTAGAACATTTTAGGTGAACAAGTCTCCTTCCCCATTTGGTCCTCACTGCAACCCTGTGAGCTTGACAAGAGCAATTGTTCCTGTCTATATTATAATGGAGATCAACTTGAGGTTACAAGTGTCAGGACTGGAAGTGTCAGGACAGTCAATGTCAGGACTGCAACTAGAGTCTTACCTCCCACTGGATGAGACTAGGTTTGCCTCTAAAGTCTTAGCCCAGGTGATGAAAATCAGCCCAACCGGTGGGTTCTCCAAGACCTTATGTGCTCCGAACCCTCCACACAGAGCTGGATGGTGATCCAGAGGGAAGCAGGAGCTTGGAAAGGGACAGCAGAAACTGTACTTGGCCCAGCTGAGATTTACATTTTTGCAAGTGGTGTTTGCGCCAGCCTAGTGGGGAAGCAAAAGGTCAGGCTCACAGAATGAACTCTGCATTAAGCTTTTGTCTGCTGGAAAAAGGGAAAGAAATGATATTCAGGAAAGGAGTGTCAGGGAGACCACAGGGAGGGTAAGATGCAGAGAGGGCTGAACGCACACACAGAGAAAGGCAGCAGGCCGCACTTTAAAGCCTCCCCAGTGCTAGGCATCAAAGAGAACAGAGGCTCAGGCTGATAGGCCTCTGAAAGGATGCTGGCAGCTTCTGGGGTGTTAGTGGCAGGCTTCTCACACACAGCAGTCAAGGCTTGATGAAGGCCTGGGGTGCTATCCAATGTTGGGGTGCACTGGTGTCACAGCAAAGTAGGCTCTCTGCAGCCCACCCCAATGCTTGGCCTGTGACATGCTTGTGCCTCCCCCGGGCTGCTGATGGGGCTGGCGGGGGACATACACACTGCTCTCTGTGGAAGGGGCAGGTAGGGTACCAAGGGAGGAAGGGACTTGGGGAGAGGTTTCCAGATTGGGTTTCTGGGGAGATTTGGTTTCCCCAGGGAACAAGGAAGAGTCCATGAAAGGGTTCAGCCAGAGCAACCCGGCTTTCTACTGTTTTATGTAACACTTCTGGCTTAAAAAATAAAGGGCAGGGAAGATAAAAGGGCATCAGTGATGGAAAAAAATGAAAAGGCTTACACACCACTGCCTGGATACTTCCTAAAGCCTCTTCTGGCTCTGAGGTTCTGAGATTCTCCCCTTTCCAGCAAAGAATGGGTCTAACCTGATGCTTTCCTGAGGTGGGATAAATGTATCACCAGAGATTTTACATGGTACTTGGAAAACATCGTTTAACAGCTATGCATTTGTTTTAGAGTGGTAGCTCATGTTTATGGCAACTGATGCTGATTTGCATTTATAATATGAATATGTGATATGAAATGTCTTTTTTAAAGTCAACCTATATATCCCTTTACAAAATGAGTTACTTTTATTACTGAGTAATTATTAAGTAACAGTGCATGTTGGACAAAGAGATGGCAAAAAGCATGCAGTCTGATTCCTAGCAGTTTGGGACTTGCTGTGGGGACCCAGGCAGTAGAGTCAGCCCAGCACTGGCATGAAGCCCGTGGAGGGCCCACAGGCCGCTGAGACCAGCCAGTCTTAGATCAAGTCGCTGTGAAGCAGTGGCTATGCACAAGGATTCATGCCTCCCACCCTGGGGCAAGGACAGGCTAAAGACATGTCACAATAAGAGACAGCAAAATCAAAGATCCTGCCCACAAAGGGTGGAGTGAGGGAGGCACTGTGGGGGAAAGAAGGGGTAACAACCTCTTGCGAGCTTGTGTCCAACACACACTCTGCCCTCTAACCAGGCTGTCTGTTGCTGTCCCTTAACCCTACTGTCAACTTTCACCCCCATATTTTTATAAATATTTATTGAATGACTATTTGATGAATTTCTGAGCTTACCTTCCAGGAAGTACAGACAATCTGGTTCGATGTGGATGTCTCTCAAGAACGTTGCCCTGTAGTAATCTCTCAACTTTTCTGAATACACTCTGAGTTTTCTCTATGAATTTTTGGTTCCTCTGTGATTTATTTCACCACATTACATAAGCTATACTCTGGCCTTAAATAACTTAGGAGAATCAGAATGTAAAGAATTCAAACAGCATTCTCACAATCTTTAGGGCCTCAATGGTGAATATGCTCATGTTTCTGAAAGACCTTCCACATCAAATCTAAGCATCAAGGGCTTCCCTGGTGGCGCAGTGGTTGAGAGTCCGCCTGCCGATGCAGGGGACGCGGGTTCGTGCCCCGGTCCGGGAAGATCCCACATGCCGCGGAGCAGCTAGGCCCGTGAGCCATGGCCGCTGAGCCTGCATGTCTGGAGCCTGTGCTCCGCAACGGGAGAGGCCACAACAGTGAGAGGCCCGCGTACCGGAAAAAAAAAAAAATCTAAGCATCAAGAGTGGGAGTGGCCCTTGCCTTCCGCCCTGCGAGAGGATGCTCTGGGGGAAAGCCCTGCCTCCTCTTGAAAGGCACAGTCTGACTTTCTGGGTCCACATGCCCTTTCACACACAGACTCTTTCCACAGAGAAGAAGCAGAGAAAAGAAATGCTGAAACTTGCCCTGGTGGCAACACCAATCCAGGAGGACTTGAAAGATTACTGTCCTCCCAGAGACGAATTTGCTTTTTCTATATTTGATTTAAGCAATCCAAACTTTAAAAAAAAAACAGTGTGGGCTAGGGAGGAAAAAGGAGGCAAGAAAATGAGCCCTTTGAAAATTCCTCTAGAGAGCCAACTCGGCCTATTAATATTAACACACGGTACCTCTACCCTTGGATGCTTTTGGAGCCTCGGGAACCCTGCTGTGCGTGGTTCTTTTTGAATGTTAGGAATAAAACCCACAGCCTCCGAGAATAGGCAGAAAATGTCCATTTTCCTTTGTGCACACACTTTCATAGGAAACTGCCTCAGGCACAGAAAAGAAGAAGGAAAACGATGAGAATTCTTAACCACAGGCTATTTCTTGGTAAGGAAAATTCTTATTTAAGAATCTTACAAGGTGAAGGATGAACAGGAGACAACAAAAATGAAGCTCAAATTCATCTTGGAAAATTATTTCTTTCTGAGATAGACTCAGTTATTGATACTGCTTGGTGACCTGAAACCATTTGTACCCAAGTACAAAAGTGCAGTGAAAGCAACATGGAACCTTGGGTTCAACACAGAAAAATGACTGGAGGGAAGGAAGACTTTTAAAAATTAGAAGAAAGGAAAATAAGTGCCTCAGACATTCCCTTAGATACAAGAGGTTTCTTACTAGACATTCAGACTTGACCTTGAACACAGAAATTCTCCCCACCAGGCATCCAGAATGAGATTGCACACTCGGCCACAGGGCTCCACCTTGAGTTCTCTGAACCAGCCTGCTTGTTTGCACAGCTCTGTCTGCCGAGCTCTCCCAGTCCCTCTAAACCAGCTAATTCCTACCAGTCCTTAAGGTCAGCTGAGACATCACTTCCTCCAGAATTCTTACCTAATCATCCAGACCCTGTGACCACCTTGTACCACCATCACACAGGGTTATAATTGTCCATTTAATCATCTGTCTTTTCGCCGTAGACTCCCCATTGGCTGGCATTGAATACTGCTCACCTGACGCAGAGCCTGGTACATGCTAAGCAACTCAATAAATATTTGTTGAGTGAATGAACAGGGTATAGACCAGTGGAGTATTTCTGGAGGCAGTAAGTCACCCTCTTGACTTAGGGCTGCATTCTGTTTGAAAAGATAGCATTTTCAAGGTTAAATATATTCCTAGGGTCACATTTAATTGGACTGCATCCCGAACACTAAATCATTTACTTCCAGGAGGGAAATTTTTTTTTCTCCCTCAGCAAACATTTCTTAAAGAAAAGTAGATGAGATGATGGTTGGAAGAAAATGGAATGTTACCGTGGAGCTGCAAAGATGTCCAAGCACTGCCAAATATGTCCCACGGGTTTGCCCACTTGGAGAATATCTATAAATGTTTCCCTCGGTTAGGCTATTAAGACAAAATTATCTTGAAAACACTGTCTAAACAGTAAGTCACAAATGTTTCCTGATATTTCCTTGCCCTTCCTTGCTTTCCTTTCTAACACAACTGGATATGAGGTGTCTTTCATTTTAGGGCTACATGGGAAATATTTGGCCTTCCTGATCATCTCTCAAGAAAAGGCAAAACAGTTAAATTTAGAGTTTGCTTAAAAGAGTCTTTAACCCTTAAATCAGGTATATTTGTTTGCTTAGGCTGCCATAACAAAGTACTACAACTCCAGGTGGCTTCAACAACAGAAATGTATTTTCTCATAATTCTGGATACTAGAAGTTTGAGATCAAAGTGTAGGCAGGATGGTTTCCTCTGAGATCTCTCTCCTTGTCTTGTAGATGGCTGTCTTTGCCCTGTGTCTTCTCTCTGTGCATACCTCTGTCCAAAGTTCCCCTTCCTATAAGGACATCAGTCATATAGGAATTAGGGTGGGAATTAGCCATCCTAACGAGCTCATTTTAACTTATTCACCCCTTTATAGACCCTATTTTCAAATACAGTCACATTCTGAGGGACTGGGTGTTAGGACTTCAACATATGAATGGGGGTGGGAGACACAATTCAGCCCATAACATCAGGATAAAGTTTATTTCCTCAGATATTTGTGGGCAGAAATGAAAGACACAGAGGCATAGACTCATTGACTACTTTTCTTCAATAGTAAAAAGGAACATGGGACCTGTTCATCCAACATGGGGTGCTCTTCAGTGGGAAGTCCCAAGATGGGAAGAGCAGTGGTTTGATTCTTCTGTGGTTTGAATTTCCTCCTTCCCATCAGAGTAGGAATAAGATAACGATAGACTTTTTTGAACTTCTACTTTGGTTTCCCCTTCCCTTCCATTTCCAAAGAAATGGGAGACTGGGAGAAGAGGTAGAGCTGTCAGGGGTGGGTGCAGGGTGGACCTTCCAATCCATTGCCCAGGACTTGGATGCCCCTGTTATTAGTGCATCACTTTCCTCCAGGATTCAGGGTGAGGATGAAGGGTTGTTTCTCTGAGGGAGAGAAAGCAGAATGAAAAGTGAGTTTTGGAGATTGCAAATCACATCTGCTCTGACTTTGATTAAACATGCTGCTGACTGCTTTTAGGAGATAAACAGTGTTTAATAAGATAGCTTAAATATCTCATCACTCTTCACCCAGACATGGAGACTATTCTGAGCAGATGGGAAAGCCTGCTATCAGCAACATCACTTACTTTCATTTGACAGGAGCAGGAAGACTTGGAAAGAAATGCCAGAGATGCCCACACATGCCCCTGCAGTGGTCAATGGTTATTCCTTGTGTCCCGTCTCATTTCCACTTACATGTTCAGATCACCTTGATTTTCCTTTAGGGAAAATCCCTGATATTCCTGTTACTGAGAACTTGCCATAGTTCCTGTCTTTTCCAAAGGTTTTTCTTTCAGAATTACCTTGGATTCTGTGAACTAATTTTATCTCCCGCCCAGACTTCTCTCTCCAATCCCACTCACACACCCAACTGCTATTTGTCACCTCCACTTAAATATTTAACAGGCACCTCAAAATCCAGTCTAATTCCTGAAACTCCCCTAACCCTGCTCTAGCCACAGCCTTCTCATCTCATTGGATGGCAACCCCATTCTTCCACTTACTCAGGCTGAAAACCTTGGGGTCATCTCTGACTCCTGCTTTTCTCTCACATTCCACGTGCAGCATGTGAGGACCTCTTGCCGGCTCTCCCTTCAAAGTATACTCAGAATCCAGCTTCTCACCACCTCCAGGCCACCATCACCTCTTGCAGGATTTGCTGCTACTGCCTCATAATCAGCCTCCTTGCTTCTACAGTCTCCTCCCCCAACAGCCAGAGTGTGTCTTCCAAAATGAAAATCAGAGCATATCACTCCTCTGTTCAGACTCTCCAGGCTTGCCGTTGAACTCAGAGTCAATTCCAAAGTCCCTGCCGTGGCCAACAAGAACCCACATGATCTGGGGCCGCTTTTTTCCTCTCCAACTTTCTCTATGACCACTGTCCTCCTAAGTCACTCTGCTCCAGCACCCTGTTTGCCACCCTGAATCACCCAGGCACTTGTCTGTCTTCGGGAGCTTTGGCAGGCATGGCTAACCCCTCACCTACCTCAAGTCTCCCTTCCTCCATGTGACCTCCCCTGACCACCCTAATTAAAAGTGCCACCTTGGACACTCTTGACCCCTTTGCTTGCTCTACTCTCATTTGTTCCATATAACCTATCACTTCCCATATATCCTATAACTTATTTTTCTTTATTATTTACTGCCTGTTTGCCTACCAACCCTTCCCCAACAAGAGACTAATTCTATAATCTCAAGGATCTTTGTTTCTCTATGAAGTATCCCAACACCTAGAATAATGCCAGGCACATATTAGGTGCTCAGTAAATAGCTTTACAATGAATAACAGTAAAGCACATATCCTTCCAGTGAATCCCTTTTAATTCAAGTCCGTTACTGTTGCTGGCAAGCAACGTAGCCCAACTGAGAGAATGCCCTGCTCTGAGCATCGTGGCCTGCAAGGAGAACCTGTTATATTTTTCTACATTTAAGAAAAGGGATCAAATAACAAGGACTTACTATATAGCATGGGAAACTATATTCAATATCTTGTAATAAAGTACAATGGAAAAGAATAGAAAAAAGGAATATAGCTATATACATATATATGTATAATCAAATCACTTTGCTTTATACCTGAAACTAACACAATACTGAAAATCAACTATACTTCAATAAAAAAAGAAAAAGGATTGAAGACAGAAAGAAATAGAAAAGATACAGACTTCCTGCTTGTCTCTGTATTGAATTCAGCTCTGACAGAACAGCTGGTCCTTTTAGCCTTCCAAGTTTGATAGAAGCCAGTGGAAAACTCATCTGGGTACCTTGACTCTGCTGTTTACAGGTGATGTGACCTTGAGCATCCCTAGGCCTCAGTTTCCTCATCTCTAAGACAGAGCTAATAATCCCTATACCTCAGGGATGTTGTAAAGCTTAAATGAGGCAATGAGTGCAACTCACCCAGCACAGGCCTGGGAGTTGGAGGAGGGACCCCCCCACTCCTTCCAGTCAGAACATCTCAGCATTTCGAGTAAAAGCGTGGGCTCTGGTCCAGGCAATCTGGTTCAAATCCCACCTCCACCACTTACTTGGATGAATCTTGAACACATCACCTGGCCCCTCTGAGTCTCCACTGCCTCATCTTTTTTTTTGGGGGGGGGTGGGCTGCATCGGGTCTTAGTTGCAGCACGTGGGATCTTCATCGAGGCATGCGGGATATTTTGTTGCGGCACGCGGGCTTCCCTCTAGCTGTGGCGCACGGGCTTCTCTCTAGTTGTGGTGTGCAGGCTCCAGGTCAGTGGGCTCTGTAGTTGTCACACACAGGTTCCAGAGTGAGTGGGCTCTGCGGTTTGTGGTACGCGAGCTCTCTAGCTGAGGTGCGAAAGCTCAGTAGTTGTGGCACGCGGGCCTAGTTGCCCCGCACCATGTGGGATCCCAGTTCCCTGACCAGGGATCGAACCGGCGTCCCCTGCATTGTAAGGTGGATTCTTTACCCCTGGACCACCAGGGAAGTCCCTTCACTGCCTCATCTTTAAAATGGGTTATAAAGAGTAGCATGCCTCAGAGGATGAGCAGAGTAATCATTGGTTTCATGCCCATTAGGTGTTTAGCTCAGCACCTGGCACATGCAAAGCACTCAGTAAATATTTTTTGCTGTTATCGCTGGGGTTTGGGAAATGTTCATTTTCCTCCCTGTGATGAGAGCTTCAGCACCTGGGCCAGACCAGTTATTTCTTTTTCTCCTTTGATGTCAGCGATGACACACAACTTGCCTCAACCACCTGGTTCCCTGGAATATTTTGATGGGATAACACAAAAGGTGTTTCTTGTGCTTTCTCCAGCTACAGTCCTATGACTCCTGGCCTGGAACTGTCAAAATAAGCCTGAAACACAGGCTTTCTTCCAAGTCTTCTTTGAGAGGGAGGGATTTCACACACAGTCCTTCCTTTCTCCCTGCACCCTCCCCACCCCCACCCAATCCAATTCTTCTGCGGCAGCACACTGTGTCAGCCTTGCTCCAGGGGGTTGAGAAAACAAGGGCTTATTTTAGCTCCCTTTGGCAGAGCACAGGGTAGTGCGGAGGAGGCCCAAGGGTAGGGACACCTGAGGATGGTTCAAAACTGCCTGTGAGATGCTACCAGACTACACCAGGGCGCTGGAGGCAAGGGTTATGGCTGTTGTGCCTTGGTGGTTGACTTGGAGTCACGGCTCATGAAACCCATGTTGATCAGGAATCAGAGCAGCTAAGGACAGACAAGGATGCTTCTCTACCTTGGATTCTGTCTTTCAGGGCGATCTGAGAAGCCAGGGCAGCAGCTGGTTGCCAAACCTTGTTGAAGCATCATCATAACTCCTTTGTCATTTCTGGTTTTGATATGAATCTTGTAAAACAGAGACCCTCCTGCTTCCTAAGGTCTTGGAGTCAGGAAGCTATAAAAACAATTTTGCCCCAGGCTCACACAAACACACCATTTCCATGGCATCTGCCCTTGTTCTGATTAGGAAGGCTGGACCATCATAAGTTAACCTTCCACATGAAACAATCGGACCCCTTTGGAAACCACTGTGTTCCACCTGTATATTATCAGCTGTGCAAATGTAGACCTCTGATTGACACAGAAGTCACTTGTCCAAATCCCCACCAAGCACATACATTTAGAAATAACTCATTGTTTTCCTCAGGTCCCCCTTCTCACTTAGAGAGGATTATATTGGTCAGGACTCTTGAGGGCAGATGACAGAAGCCCAGCTGAACTTAGTATAAGCAAAAAAGGAGGCCTAGTGAACCTTGTGACTGAGAAGCTGCGTAGTGGTCCAGCTTCAGGCACAGCTGCATCTAAATGTCCAAAAAATATTGCCAGACATGAGTTTCTTTACTCACACTCTGCTTTCTTCCATACCCACTCTTTTCCCAGGTGGGCTATCTTCATGTGCCTCAAGGATGGGTCCCAGCAGTTCCAGTTCCTAGCCTACATCTTGCCAGTTTGGTGTGCCCAGGAAAGAGAATTTTTCTTTGCCAGTATTTCCAGCAAAAATCCCAGCAAAGGATTCTGCCATGATTCTGACTGGCACTGCTTGGGTCACACTTGCCCGTGAGCCAAACACTGTAGCTAGGGGCCCATAATGTTCTCATAAAATCCTTGTTTTAAAAGCTGCTATTGTCTACTCTGTGCCAAGACTTTACATTATCTCTTTCCAGACAATGAAACAGAATTAGAAAGGTTAAATAACTTGCCCAACTTCACATCCCAAAAATGGAGAAACCAAAATTTTGACCCAGTTCTCCTATACTCCATATTAGAGCACCAATCTCCCTGCTGCTTCAAATAAGTGAATGCCCATATAATATGCATCCACTCCACAAACATTTATTAGGCACCTACTGCCTACCAGGCACTGAGCTAAGATACCAGTTATGGCTAGGAGGTCACGGGGGCATTTCAGGCACTGGCTTCCTTAAGCCCCACATGGGCCCATTGTAAAAAGTGACCTGGTAGTACTAGGATGAGACATAGCTTATCAGATACTCCTGGGTAGTAGAACTTTCCCAAAGAGAACTAAGTCACAGTTTTCAATGTCTGCTCTACCTCTTTGACTCACCCTCAGGCTGCTTACCATCTTAGGTAAGATAAAAATGAAAAAAGAGGGCTTCCCTGGTGGTGCAGTGGTTGAGAGTCCGCCTGCCGATGCAGGGGACACGGGTTCGTGCCCGAGTCTGGGAGGATCCCACATGCCGTGGGGTGGCTGGGCCCATGAGCCATGGCGGCTGGACCTGCGTGTCCGGAGCCTGTGCTCTGCAACGGGAGAGGCCACAACAGTGAGAGGGTTGCGTACCGCAAAAAAAAAAAAAAAAAAAGGAAAAAAGAGTCATAAACTAGTTTGGCCCCACCCATATTTCGTCTGTCTTACATGATATTTTTGCCTACGTTGGATTTGTTGCCAATATTGAAGAGACAGGATATTTCACAGTCAATGCCAAGTTTCTTTTTTTTTTAATTTTGCTTTATTTTAAGTACAGTTGATTTGCAGTGATCCAGGTGTACAGCAAAGTGATTCAGATACATATATATATATATATTCTTTTTCAGATTCTTTTCCATTATAAGTTATTAAAAGTTCTTGAATATGGTTCCCTGTGTTATACAGTAGGTCCTTGTTATTTATCTATTTTATATACAGTAGTGTGTATCTGTTAATCCCAACACCGAGTTTCAAGGTGTATTAGATGTGGCAGTACTGAGCCCATTTTTCCATGTGGTGACAGTCACTGAGAACTCAGAAAAGAACTGGCTGCTGCTCTGGGGTGGGGCATGTGCTCCCCAGTTTGCCCTAGTCTCTCCTACTCCCTATTGCCTCCCCCCACAGGCTGTTTCACTCATTGACTTTGCTTGCTGAGTGAACAGAGTGAATTAAATGCTAAAGAGTACAAACAAGAGTCTATGGGCATGCACAGAAAAAAACAATGAATCCCCTGCGTGGAGAGGAAGGAAAAACTAGAAAGAGATTCCAGGAAGAGGTCAAATTTGAGTCAGGCCTTATAGGATGAGTAGGGTTTTAAATACAAAAGTCCTTTTCATATGTAAGGTGGGCTATTATCATTAGAGTGAAACAGTGTGGGGAAGGGGTTTGCCAAGGTGAGTAAAGGGCATGGGGAAAGATGCAGGCAGAATGTCCACCTGAGCTTCTGGGAGCTTTGCCTGCAGAGGCCGTATTTTAGGACGTCAAATGGAGTATAAGCAAGGTGGGGACCAGCTGGACTGAATTCTTCAGTATTCCTATCCAGCCTCCCTGGGGCTTCACAATAGTCACAGGAGTTCATGGGTCCAGAGATGCAATTGGAGCCCAGCTGGCCAGCCCTGTGGGCCTCAGACGGGACCTCAGGTTGGGGAGCTGTGCTCCAAACTCAACAGCACTCCATTGCTCCCCATAAATGTGACTGTATCCTTAGTAGTCCTGATGGGCTTCTTGACCCACATCCTGCTAGGATCAGGGCCTCTTGCTGCTTCTCCCGGCTTCTTTGCCTGGTGCCTGGCTGCTTCTGAACCCGTAAGTCCAGACGCCCCAGCCCAGCCACCAGCCTTCTCTCCGAAGGAAAGATGTCCCCTAGCTGATTCTGGGTCCGCAGGTGGGGGGGCTGGGGCTGGTGAGGGGGATGGAGGGAGTACCCGGAAGCAAGTGGCAATGTGCCCAGCACAGCTGGCACTTTCCCCCAGCCCCCTCTGAAGGTTGGTAAGATGATCCCAACTTTACAAACGAGGAAAGTGCAGCTTGGAGAGGTTAATGACTGTGACCCTGGGCATGGCCTCTCAGCTTCCATTTCATCTTCAGTATAATGAGGATCATTTACAAGTCTCCTAGGCTTTTTGTAAAATTTAGAAGTTATGCATAAAGGCTGGCCCTGAGCCTTGTATGCATTCATTTGCTTAAAATAATTAGGGAATATCTAATACTCCAGGCACAGTGCTAGGCACAAATTTACAGCATCAACAAGTTAGACACAGTTCCTGCCTGTAGGGAGTTATGGGTGGGGTGTATGTGTGTGTGCGCGCGAGCATGTGCATACATTTGTGCATGCGCGTGTGTGTGTTGGGGTAGGGGAAGGGAAAGGATGAGTAACAACTTCCAACACGGTGCGTGAGGGACCACCGAGGGGCATTCAGGAGGCTGGCAGCACATCACAGGGAGGATAGTCCTGGATTTGGGGATTCAGGAAGGCTGTGCCATTTCAACATGGGGTTGAAAGCATCAGTGTGACTGGAGCAAAAATGTGCCTGGGAGAGAGAAAAGAAAGGAGACCAGGGAGGAACGTGGACCTAGAGCACTGTATAACTTGTGTTAGGGAGTTGTATTTCTTTCTAAGGGCACTGGCGAGTTGTTTTAAACGTGGTGGGGGAGGGAAGTGGAGAGAAATGGGGGATTCCCTGCAACAACTTTCCAAGGGGGTCTTTTGGCAACTACAATTTATCTCAATTCAGCAGGCTAAGCAATTCTGTTCCATGTCAGTCGGATCACACCATGCCTCTGCTCAGTTCCCTCCGATTGCTCCCCAGTTACCTCTGTGTAAAAGCCAAAGTCTTCACAAGCCTTGGGACACCTGGCCTGTTACCGCCCTGCTCACTTCAGGTGACCCACCAGCCATGCGGCTCCAGCCACCCCAGCCTCACTGTGCCTAGAAGGGCACGCTTCCGCCTTAGAGCTTTCTGTCTAGCTGCTGCCTCTGCCTGCGGTGCCTCTCCTCTTCACCTCTGCTCAAAACTTACCTTCGCAGTGAAGCTTACCACGGTCATCCATTAATACTGAAGACAACCCCCACAGGACCTCGAATACCTCCCTCCCACTTTTATACCTTGCTTTACTTTTTCTATAATGCTTATCTTCTAACAAACTGTCAGTGCCCTCTGGCCATGGACCACTGGGAACACATCTGAAATGGCGCATGCTCAGTTTATCACTGCTGCAGCGACAGAGGTGAAGTACCAGGGGAACCGAGGGGCATCCCCTTTTGTACAATGAGCAATAAACCCAACTTGCTCAATTACACGTGCGTTCCTGGTGGTCTTTGGCTGGAGGACATTGACAATACTACAGAAATTACTTCTTTGTTCTGTTTATGTTCTGTCTCCCCCTTCTAGCTCCATGAAGGTAGGGGTGTTTGGGCTGTTCTGTTAACTGATACATCTAAGTGCCTAGAACAATGTCTAACACACAGTAGAAGCCCAATCCATATGTATTGAAGGAATTAATTAATTAACCCAAGAGCTAACAGGGCATGGAGATTGGTTGGGAAGGGAGGCAGAGAGAGGAGTTACAGATGACCACCAGGTTGCTGGCTTTGGTAATGGGATGGGTGGATGTGTCATTTGCCAAGATGGGAAGACGAGAAGATGGGCATGTTTGCAGGATGGAGGTGGAGGTGGGGAGGAATTGACAAGCTTGTTATATTTCCAGTCACAGAGTCATCAGCTTATCTCCCTGTGTCAGCCTCACTCACCTCACTGTGTCACCTACAGTCACAACCCACACCCACACCCCACCTTACCCCAAGTGTGCCTCACCTTCAGTGAACTTCCCCAGCAGCAGGAAGAGTAATACCATTATAACATATGCCAGGCACTGTTCTAACACAGGACACGGATAATCCTACCCAGTCAACATCCTTATGATTTTAAACATGGGTAAACTGAGGCAAGGGGAGGATCAGAAATTGTGAGTGGCCAAGCTGGGTTTTGAACCTAGGTTGTCCAACTCCAGAGTCTAAACTACTGCAGGGCATTCAGCAGCCATGAATCGGTTGCCAGGAGGAAAAGACAGGTTGAAGAGATGTCATGGCACCAAGGCAAACTTGACTTTGGGAGGTAGCAAAGGAAAGCATTTTTTGTCCTTGCAACAAACACCGCTCTGTGTCCCACAGGGAACCCCAAAGGCTGTCCAAAGCCCTCACAGTCTCCAGGTCTCAATCAGGCCTCTCACACCCCATCGAGTCACCCCTGCTGAGTTATGTAACAGGAGAGAACTGGCACCTCTGACATGATGCACCAACTGGGAAATTCATAAAAATTTTAAAAGGAGTCAAGCCCAGCCCTCCTCTCCCCATCAAAGGAGAGCAGCTGAGATCTGAAAAACAGGGTTATTAACTCCATCAGGCACCCGAGTTGCCATGGATACCACCAGCCCAGCATGACGCTTCTTCTGCCCCTTCGTCCTGAAACTGCTTTGCTATTCAGCCCTGACTCATGCTGGCAAAGAGAGGATTTTTCTCCCCACCTCCCCAAAACCAGTCTTCCGAGTACAAAAGGCATTTGAGGACTCAGAGCTGGGAGAGCTCATTTTGTTCCATGTCATCTTTTCAATCATTGATTTCTTTCAAACTCCATTGTGCATCACGCTAGCTGCATTCTCATTAACATGAGGGTGTGTGACCATGATTGTGCTCTTAGAAAGTATGTATCTTTGTATCTATACTGAACACCTTGGAGGTCTAAAGAGAGAGAACTAAGAAGCAAATTAACAAGTTCAAGTGTCTGTGTCTATTACAAAGATGGTCACTGGTGATCCTGAGACTGTATTAAAATTGTAAATATCAGCACCATAAAGTGAAGCCTACACTTTGTTCCCTTAGTGAAGCCCCCCGGGGTTCCTCCAATAAAGAGACTGATTGATCCTTGTCTCTGTGATTGATCCCCGCGACCTCACACAAAACTGGGCCTGTTGCTAACATTCTCAATGATGTTTATCAGGTAAGCATATTTGAATGCTGCTCTTAACTTTTTGAATATTCCTTACCTCATTTGAGCCTCAGAACTACACGAAGTCAACAGTACAATTGTCCAACCCAGCCCAAAGTGAAAAACATAAATGATAATCATTTAAACGCACTATAATGGAAGCTCACTTGAAATGCATCAGTCCTAATTGGGTCGATGGATGGACAGAGGGAGAGATGCAAACAAGCAAATATAGCAGGATGGGGAAAGATCTGCGTTGGACAAATATCAAAGGTTCTTTTTTTTCTCCCAAATTGTATGTTTATATATTGATTTCCTAAGCATTTGTCAGATATTTACTATAATATGAAGATAAGTAAACATTAGTCAACTAAATGCCATTTAAGACTAACCTTTGCAGCTACTCAGGATTGAGCCAGAGTGTGAGTCAGGGGCTAGCTTATGCTGTGGTAGCAAACATCATTAAAATGTCAGGGCTTAACATGACAAAGGTTTATCTCTTGCTCATGTCACAGGTCCCCCGCAGGTTAGCTGGGCTCTTTGCTCCAGCATCACCACCTACATTGTCATCTTTTTTGTTCTTACTAAGAGCCCAGTTGACAGTGAACCAATGTACTTGCCTGAAGGAAAGAAGAGAGTCCAGCAAAGCACAAATGTCTCTGAGGCGTCTTACATTCCATCAGCTAAAGCAGTCGAGCCACATGGCCAAGGGAGGGGAAGCAAGTATGTTGAAGTGTGACATTGTCCTCAGGCAGAGTAATACACGAGCCACTCTGGCCTTTCTCTCCTATTAGACTGCAAGCTCCTTGAGGTCAGTCTCCATGCGTTTTTCTTTTACTTAATTGTGCAAAATAGAATGCCAAGAAAACTTCCACGTCTCTGACACTCAGTAAACATTTGCCATTGATAACTGAATCTCTAATATCTTTACCCTCTGAGAACAGTAGCTCTTTTTTAAGTATGATACTCTTATTGTGCCAGCTCCAGGATGAAATCGCACAGACAGTGTTCAAGGTGGGTCTTAGAACCTGTGGCACAAAGGCCCTTTATGGTTTTCTTTGCCTGGTTGAGATCTGAGGCTCAGCAGTAGGACACTCTTTCTGAAAGCTCTCCACCTGATGCTCTACCATTGTGCCACTGCAGCAGGGAGCAGGAAAGAGGGAATCATTTAAGGACCCCAGGGTTTGTGTGGAATTTCCACAAGGTAGAGAGGTGATAATAAAAACTCAATGGAGAGGGACAATTGGGAGGGAGATAGCTATTAGCAGGCAGCATGGGAGGCGGAAGAGGCTTAAAAGAAACGCTGAGGTTTGTTTCCAAGGCAAACATCACACCTCCTCATCTGTGCAGCCCTCTCACCCCCCTGGTCTCTTCCCCCACACTGATGTCTTTGTGGCTTCTCCTTGCCATGCTTACAAGGCCAGGCCCTCTCCCCAAGGCCATTGAGCCAGATGATTCATGCTGTACAAACTGATACATTCTGACACGGTTTCTGTGAAAGCCAGCTTAGCTCTAAAGCGGCAAAGTACAAAGCCCTGCACAGCAAAAGCCAAACAGGTACATAAATGAATCAATACTCAAGCGCTCAGCACATTCGCACATATTTACTACAGAAACACCCTGTTCCAGGCCCAATACCTAGGCTCCTAACTGTGTTAGTCAATATCACTCGTCAATTAAAAACGAAAGGAGTTTTATCACTCCCCCTGAGACCCCAGACTACTGGCTCTTAAAATGGATTTCAAGTAGGTGTAAATAGCTTGCTTTGCCCGGCAGCTGTGTTCCTGAAAAGTTTCTTGTAAATCAAATCCTCTTTTAAAATGCATGAAACTTTTAGGTTAAAAGGAACCCTGTGGGGCTTCCCTGGTGGCACAGTGGTTGAGAGTCCGCCTGCCGATGCAGGGGACATGGGTTCGTGCCCCGGTCCGGGAAGATCCCACATGCCGCGGAGCGGCTGGGCCCGTGAGCCATGGCCACTGAGCCTGCGCGTCGGGAGCCTGTGCTCCGCAACGGGAGAGGCCATGACAGTGAGAGGCCCACGTACCGGAAAAAAAAAAGGAACCCTGTGATTAATCCTTTTGTAAGGCAAATAATCTTTCTGTGATATCAAGTCACCCTACCACCTGCCCCCATCTTGCTCTTCCTCCCCTCTCCCACTCTACCCCTTCTGGTGGCCACCTGCCCCCACCCACTCCATTCTATAAGGTCAGCTTTAGGCATAAATAACACGTTTAAAAGAGGACTTACGTCTTTGTGACCTGGAAGCAAACCAAAGCCCATCTTTTTTAACATGGATCTTACAAACATCCTGATAGAGAGGTCTGTGGAATATATATCACTTGTTTACAGATACCACAATGCACAATCACCAGAAATGCTGACGAGCTTGGCTATGAAAGGAGCTAGCTGATATTCTCTGAGAGAATGGCTCATCATCCCTCGCTCGGCCCCAAACCAAAGACAGCATCTTAGGAGATGGGCAGAGAGACAGTGAGGACACCCCATTCCTTCCTGCTGGTGAAGACTGAAAAATAGACTGAATCATAGAAAATATCATTCTCCAAGGATCATTGGGAATATCAGTCTATAATTTTGCCCAAAGACAAAGCCAAAGACTAACCCAGCACTTCTCAATCTTTAGTCATTTGGGAGTTTTACTATGTCCATGTACCAACTATAGTATTATTTACTCAGTGGCTCTTGTTAAATTGCCTCACTGCTTTTTACTTAGCCTCATGAGAGGCAATGAGATTTATGAAAGCACAAGTTTGACATGTAGTTATATATTTTTGGATATATTAAAATAAATTTATCACTTAAAAAAAAATCTGTTCATCCATGTGCCACCTAAAATCATCCTGCAGGCCACTAGTAATACACATGCCACACTTTGCAAGATTAAACAAGGTGACCTCCCCCAACCTGAGTCACAGTGGTCTCAATCCTCTTATCACTGTTTACACACCTGTGTCTATATTCATTCAACAGACACTGTTGAGTAACTACTGTCCATGGGCATTGTGCTAAGTATGGGTGATGAGAGAGGAAAAGCCTTTGTGTCTTTGGGAGCTTACAAGTAGTGGAGGCGGGGCAGGCTAAAAGAAAGAGAGCTATAGAGTATTGTACAAAGAACTGGGGGAGCACAGAAGAGGAGAAATGAACTGTCCCTTGGGGACAGGAGAGCACTGTGGCTGGGCTTGGAAGTATGGATGAGATTCCCCTGATACGAGGAGTGAAGGAAATGCATTCCCGGAGAAAGAACAGCCATGTGCAAAGGCCCAGGGGAATGTGGCAGGACAGCAGTGATTAGCTGAGTGCTTTGCATGGCAGGACAGGGGGCAAGTTTTAAGATCGAATCATAGAGGTCTTTTTTGTAGGACATTAAGTGATAATGCCCTCAAGGTTCATCCATGTTGCAGCATGTTTCCTCCCTTTTTAAGCCTGAATAATATTCCATTGTATGTTGTTATGGACTGAATTGGATCTCTCCAAAATTCATATGTTGAAACCCTAACCCCATGTGACTGTATTTGGAGATAAGGCCTTTAAAGAGGTAATTAAGGTTAAATGAGGTCATGAGGATGGCACTCTAATCCAATAGTACTGGTGCCCTTAAAGAAGAGGAATAGACAACAGGGAAGCAAAGACAGAGAGAAAGGCATTGTGAGGACACAGGAAGCTGCTGGCCTTCTGCAAACCAAAGAGAGAAGCTTCAGTACAAAGCACCCCTGCTGGCACCTTGATTTTGGACTTCCAGCCTCCAGAACTGTGAGAAAATTGATTTCTGTTGTTTAAGCCACCTACTTTGTGGTATTTTGACACTGCAGTCCTAGCAAATTAATAGATATGTATATACTGCATTTTGTTTATCCATTTATTTGCCAGTGGACAGTTGGGTTGCTTCCACCTCATGGCTATTGAGAATAATTCTGCTGTGAATTTGGGGGTACAAATATCTCTTCAAGACTCTGCGACCTCAATTACTTTGGATATCTATGAAAAAGTGGAATTGCTAGATCATATGGTAATTCTATTTTTAATTTTTTGAGGCACCTCCATACTGTTTGCCATAGTGGCTGCACCAATTTACAATCTTACCAACAGTGTACAACTTTATTCCATTGTATGTGGATATCAGGTTTTCCTAATACCATTTGTCCCTTCCCTATTAAGTGGCTTTGGTACTCCTGTTGAAAATCATTTGACTATATACACAAAGGTGTGTTTTTGGGCTCTCTATTCTATTCCTTTGG
This sequence comes from Delphinus delphis, assembly GCF_949987515.2. Lineage (NCBI taxonomy): Eukaryota > Metazoa > Chordata > Mammalia > Artiodactyla > Delphinidae > Delphinus > Delphinus delphis. Next base: position 23,769,356 of record NC_082702.1, on the reverse strand, counting down.
TCTATATAGCTTGTCCTTATGCCAGACAAGAGTGCTGCTCTGTTTTGATTACTGTAGCTTTGTAATATGTTTAGAAATTTAGGAAGCATGACATCGCCAACTTTGTTCTTATTTTTCAAGATTGTTTTGGCTATCCATGTTCCCTTGAGATTCCACATGAATTTTAGCATGGATTTTTCTATTCCTGCAAAACATGCCATTGAGATTTTGATAGGGAATGCATTGAATATATAGATTGCTTTGGGAAGTATTGAAATCTTTAAAAATATGAAGTCTTCCAGTCCATAAACAAAGGATATCTTTCCATTTATTTGTGTTTACTTTAATTTCTTTCAGCAATGCTTTGTAGTTCTCAGTGTACGAATTTTTAATCTCCTTGGTTAAGTATATTTGAGGGTTTTTTTTTCATGCTATTGTAAATGGAATTGATTCCTTTTCTGATTGTTTTAGTTAGTGTATAGAAACACAACTAGTTTTTATGGGTTGATTTTGTATCCTGCAACTTTGCTGAATTCTTTTATTAGTTCTAACAATTTTTTTGTGGAATCTTGAGAATTTTCTACATGTAAGATCATGTCGTCTGCAAACATATAATTTTATTTCTTCCTTTCCAATTTGGATGTATTTTTTTTATCTTTCTTGACTAATTGCTTTGGCTAGGACTTCCACTACTATGTTGAAAAGAAGTGGTGAGAGTAGGCACCCTGTCTTATTCCTGATCTTAGAGGAATAGCTTTCAGTCTTTCACCATTGAGTATGATATTAGCTGTGGGCTTTTCATATATAGCCTTTCTTGTATTGAAGTTGTTTACCTTTACTCCTAATTTGTTGAATGTTTTTATCATAAAAAGTTCTTAAATTTTGTCACTTCTCTTTTTGTATCAATTGAAATGATCAGGTGAGGTTTTTTCTTCATTCTGCTCATGTGGTATATTAAATTGATTAATTTTTGTATGTTGAGCCATCCTTGCATTCCAGGTATAAATACCACTTGGTCATGGCTTATAATCCTTTTAAGGTACTCTTGATTTAGACCTGCTAGTATTTTGTTGAGGATTCTTACATCCATATTCATTAAATATACTTTTCTGTATGGTTTTGGGAGTTTTGTGGAAGTTTTTGGGAGAGAGGGTTGTTTGTTTGTTTGTCTTGTCTTATAGTATCTTTGTCTGGTGTTGGTATCAGGGTAATGCTAGCCTCATAGGATGAGTTTGGAAGTGTTCATTTCTCTTCATTTTTTGTCAAGAGTTTGAAGAGGATTGGTGTTAATTCTTTAAACGTTGACAAAATTCTCCAGTGAAGTCATGTGGTCCTAGGTTTCTTTGCTGGGAGGTTTTTCATTACTGCTTCAATCTCCTTATGAATTATAGGTCTATGCTGACTTTCTATTTCTTCCTGATTTAATCTTAGTAGGTTGTGTTTTTCTAGAAATGTATCTACTTCTTCTAATTTATCCAATTTGTTGGCATTTAATTGCTCATACTATTCTCTTATAATCCTTTTTATTTCTGTGGCATCACTTGTAATGTCCCCTCTTTCATTTATGCTTTATCAATTTGAGACTTCTCTCATTCTTATTAAACTAGCTAACAGTTTTTCAATTTTGTTGATCTTTTCAAAAAACTAACTCTTAATTTTGTTGACTTGTTTTTGACTTTGTTTCTCTATTCTTTGCTTCATTTACCTCTGCTCTTTTATTTCCTCTCTTCTGCTAAATTTGAGTTTAGCTTGTTCTTCTTTTTCTGGTTCCTTGTGATATAAAGTTAGGTTGTTGATCTGAGATCATTCCTTTTTTTTTTTTTTTTTTTTTTTTTTGCGGTACACGGGCCTCTCACTGCTATGGCCTCTTCCGTTGTGGAGCACAGGCTCCGGACACGCAGGCTCAGCGGCCATGACTCATGGGCCCAGCCGCTCTGCAGCATGTGGGATCCTCCTGGACCAGGGCACGAACCTGTGTCCCCTGCATCGGCAGGTGGACTCCCAACCACTGCGCCACCAGGGAAGCCCCCCATTTTTTAATGTAAACATTTACAGCTATAAACTTTCCTCTTAACACTGCTTTCATACCATCCATAAGTTTTAATGTGTTGTGCTTTCATTTTCATTTGTCTTGAGATATTTTCTAATTTCCCTGTCATTTCTTCTTTGATCCGTTAGTGAAGAGTATGTTGCTTAATTTCCACATATTTGTGGATTTTCCAGCTTTCCCTTTACTATTGATTTCTAATTTCATTCCACTGTGATTGGAAAAGAAACTTGGCATAATTTCACTCTATTTAAATAATTTAAGATATTAAAATGTTAATTAAAGTTTTAAGAGTTGTTTTGAGATCTAAAAGGTGGTCTATCCTGGAGAATATCCTGTGTGCACTTGAGAAGAATGTGTATTCTGCTGCTTTGGGGTAGTGTTCTATGTATGTCTGTTAGGTCTAATTCATCTATAGTATTGTTCAAGTCCTTTGTTCCCTAATTGATCTTCTGCCTAAGTTGTTCTAACCATTATTGAAAATAAGAGTACTGAAGTTCCCTGCCTTTATTGTAGAACTGTCTATTTCTCACTTCAGTTTGCCAAGTTTGATTCATATATTTAGGAACGCTGATGTTCAGTGCATATAGATTTATAACTATTCTATTTTCCTGGTGAATTGACACTTTGTCAGGTAATTCAGAGACGTGTGTATTTCTAGGGTCAGTTTCTGGAGATTTGTTTCATTCTTTTGTTTGGTCTGAATGTCCCTATTTCTTTGTATGCTTTGTGATCTTTTGTTGAGACTTGTGCATTTGACCAAAGAACAATTCCAGTCTTTATAGACTAACTTCATGCAAGGGAAGACCTTCAATAATCAGCCTTCCTAGAGGTTCTGGGACCTCTCAAACTTTTTCTTGGCATACATATTCTCTGAACTTCTGTGTGTGTGCTTTTATTTCAGTATATACAGCTGCTTTTAACTATTCTTAATTTCTCTAAGAAGCTCACCCTGCTCAATTTCAGGAGCTATCAGTTTCTGCTTTTTATTGTATTCCTCTGCCTATAATCTCTTGCTCCCCTGATGCCTGTCTCCAAAACTTCAGACTCCCTGCTGCTCTGACATGCCACAGTGCTTGCCTCTGTTTTCAGCGTGGCCTCCAACTTGATATCTAAACAGTGCCTCTACTGCCATTAGTTTTAAAGTCATAAGATGGAAACCAGTCCCTGGGGCAGCCACCAAACTAGCTAGAATATTGAACACAAGTATTACTCTTTTCTTTCTCTTCCAAGGGAGGAGTCAGAAATTGGGAGGTTTCCTCCCAATCAGGCTGCAACAAACTGGGCAGGAGAAAAGGCTAGAAGGTGCAGAATGCCACAAACTTTCCTACCATTTTCGGTGGTTTGGTTTCTTTGTTTCCCCCTTAGCTATACATTCCCCTGGGTCTTCAGCTTCCCAACTGATTTCTAGATTATTCACAACAGTACTTTGGTCAATATATTGTTATTAATTTGGTGTCTATGTGGGGGAATGAGGACCTGCAGCTTCCTATTCCACCATCTTGCTGATATCACCAATTGTTTCTTCACAAAGGCAAAAAGGCAATTCAATGGAGAAGTCATAGTCTTTTCATTAAATGGTCTGGAATAATTGGATATAGATATGCAACATGTGAATCTTTACTATCTTTCACACCATATACACAATTTTGCAAATTGGATTATAAGCGAAATTGTAAAACCTAAAGCTATGAAACTTCTAGAGGAAGTCATAGGAGAAAATCTTTGTGACTTTAGATTAGACAAAGATTTTTTGATATGGTACAAAAAGAGTGATTCATAAATGTTTTTTGATAAATTGGACTTCATCAAATTTTAAAACTTCTGCTCTTCAAAGATCCTGTTAAGAATAAAAGATATTTAAGATGGTACATATTATGTTATGTGTATTTTACCACAATAAAACAATTAGAAATAAAAAGAAACAACAGGCCACGGACTGGGAGAAAAGAAACATACAAAGCGAATAACTGATGAAAGACTTGTTTCTAGAATACATATAAACAACTCTCAATACTCACTAATAAGAAAATATAGAACCCAAAGAGATGGCAAAATATTTGAACATACACTTCACCAAAGAAGATAAACTGTTGGCAAATAAACATATAAAAGGATTCCCAGTGTCATATGCAAATTAAAACCTCAGTGAGATATCACTACACATCTATTAAAATGACTAGAATTTTTTTAAAAACATAATATCAAGTGCTGGCAAAGATGAGGACCAAATGGAACTCAGAGACAGATGATGGGAATGCAAAATAGCTTAATCAATTTGGAAAATAGTTGGACAGTTTCCTTAAAGTTAAACCTTTACCTCCCATATGACCCAGTAACCCATTCTTATGTATTTTCCCCACTAAAATTAAAAAGCATGTTTATACAAAAACATGTACATGAATGCCTATAATGACTTTATTCATAATCATCAAAAGCTTGAAATGACCCAAGAGTTCTTCAACTGGTGAATAGTAACCAAAAAATGATTAATCCATACAATAATTCAGCAATAAAAAAGAATGACAATTGCTTCCCACAACATGGATGCGCTGAAATGCATTATTCTATGTGAAAATAGCCAAACTCAAAGGATGTATGATTCTAGGTGCATGATTCCATTTATATGACAAGAAACAGGTCCGTGGTTGCTGGGGCTGGGTTTGGGGAGGAATTGCCTATGAAGCAATATAGCAGTAGTTACATGATTGCATGCATTATTCAAAACTCATAGAATTATACACTAAAAAGTATGAATTTCACTATATGTAAATTATGTCTTAGTAAACCTGAGGCATATATATATTTATATATACACACACACGTATGTTATGTTCATGCACACACACAGCTGTTTCATATCCTTGCCAGTGCTTGATATTATTATTTTAATCGCTCCAGCCATTCCAATAGGTGTGTAGTGATGTCTGATTATGGTTTTTTTGTTAATAACTTTATTGGAATATAATTGCTTTACAATGGTGTGTTAGTTTCTGCTGTGTAACAAAGTGAATCAGCTATACATATACGTATGTCTCCATATCCCCTCCCTCTTGCATCTCCTTCCCACCATCCCTATCCCACCCCTCTAGGTGGACACAAAGCACTGAGCTGATCTCCCTGTGCTATGCACTGCTTCCCACTAACTAACTATTTTATATTTGGTAGTGTATATATTTCATCCCAGCTTACCCTTTCCCCTCCCCATGTCCTCAAGTCCATTCTCTACATCTGCGTCTTTATTCCTGTCCTGCTCCTGGATTCTTCAGAACCATTTTTTTTTCTTTTTTTAGATTCCATATATATGTGTTAGCATACAGTATTTGCTTTTCTCTTTCTGACTTACTTCAATCTGTATGACAGTCTCTAGGTCCATCCACCTCACTACAAATAACTCAATTTTGTTTCTTTTTATGGCTGAGTAATATTCCATTGTATATATGTGCCACATCTTCTTTATCCATTCATCTGTTGATGGACACTTAGGTTGCCTCCATGTCCTGGCTATTGTAAATAGAGCTGCACTGAACATTGTGATACATGACTCTTTTTGAATTATGGTTTTATCAGGGTATTTGCCCAATAGTGGAATTGCTGGGTTGTATGGTAGTTCTATTTTTAGTTTTTAAAGTAAACTCCATACTGTTTTCCATAGTGGCTGTATCAATTTACATTCCCACCAAGAGTGCAAGAGGGTTCCCTTTTCTCCACACCCTCTCCAGCATTTATTGTTTGTAGATTTTTTGATGATGGCCATTCTGACTGCTGTGAGGTGATACCTCAGTGTAGTTTTGATTTGTATTTCTCTAATGATTAGTGATGTTGAGCATCCTTTCATGTGTTTGTTGGCAATCTGTATATCTTCTTTGGAGAAATGTCTATTTAGGTCTTCTGCCCATTTTTGGATGGGGTTGTTTGTTTTTTTTGGTACTGAGCTGCAGCTCATTATGGTTTTAATCTTCATTTTCCTAAGGACTAGAGAAATCGACTACCTTTCCATAAGCTTACCTACTCATAAAAGTGTTATGAGTAGTGTGAGGTACATAGAAACACTCAACAAATTGTATCTGAGTTCGGAGTGGGTGGCAGCCAAGAAATTCTTCATAGATGAGGTGGCATTTGAGCTGAGACTATAAGGAAGACAGATGTTGGATGTGCAAGAACTTGGGGTAGTATTATTAGAGCAGACAGGCTTTGGGAGTCCAGATTCAAAATAAAAGTAGTATGAGGTGCATTTGAGAAATTAAGTAGTCAGGTACAAGAGAACTATGAAAATCAATAATAGTAAGCTTAACAAACTGGTCTTAGATTAGAGAAGGCTTGAAAGTCAGGATGAACATAGGGGTTTTTTCCCAGAGGTTTTTGAATTAGGGTCTTTCTTCTGAAGGTGTTTTGAGCAGTGGACTGGCATGGTCAGAGCTTTGTTTTACACATGGGAAGAGACAGGCTGTAAGTAGACCCCTCGAGAGCATTCCCACGGGGGGATGGCATGTGTAAGATGCTGAAGCCTGAGAGGGATGATGAGGACATTTGGGAGGACAGACTAGCACAGAACAGTAGAGCCTGACAGGAGGATAAGAGGGACATAGGAGACATCTCAGCACAATACGCTGAAGGATGAGGAAGGCTCCCTAGTGATTGAGGGAAGGGCAACTTGGCATGGAGTGCTAGAGTTAGGGCAAGATGCATCTCCACAAGGGGTGGCAGCCCAGCGTATGGTGTGAGGTCCTTGTGAGTGAAGAGGGTATCACACAGGCACAGGAGGGCAGCAGCACGGTGTGGGGTGTCAGAGACTGGATGAAGTGATGTCCACGTTGGTGGGAAGGGCAGCAGCAGTGGGAGACAGGTTACATAAGGAAGAGCTGGTCAATAAATAAGTAGGATAAGGATCATGGAGACAGGTGTCTTTCTTAGGATTTCCATTTTTCTGCTTACATTGCCCATCTCTTCTTGCATGCTGTCTACTATATCCATTAGAGCCCTATATTAATCATAGTTGAATTCCTGGTCTGGTAATTCCAACATCCCTGCCATGTCTGGTTCTGACGTCTGCTTTGTCTCTTCAAATTGTGCTTTTTGCCTTTTGGTATGTCTTGTAATTTCTTCCTGATAGTCAGGTATGACATACTGTGTAAAAGGAACTGCTATAAATAGATCTTTGGTACTGTGTTGGTGAGGTGTGGTGGGAGGGAAAGCATTCTATAGCCCTGTGAGTAGGTCTCAGCCTTTCAGTCAGCCTATGCCTCTGGACTGTGAACTTCACAAGAGTTTCTCAATTTTTTTCTCCCTCCTTAGTAGGATAGGATGGTTAGAGTGGACTGGAGTTGGGTATCTCCCTTCCCCGGGTCAGTTAGGCTCTGATAATACCCTAGCAGTTTAGGTTCTAGTTAACTAGTTTCTCCTGAGGGCAGGGCTCATTCAGAACAGACTACTGTGGTGTATTTCAAAATGATTCCTTTTCCCCTCACCCTAGCAGAACAAAAGGGGATTTTTCTCTGGTATTTTCTGTGGGAACTTAGTCGAGTTCCTAAAGGTAAGTTTCCCTGGAGTTTTCAATTCTCAGAATTGTCCACACTGAGCCTCTAGCAATTGTCAACTGCAATTGTCAGTTTTCTATCCTGGCACTTGTTCCCCTGGTGGTGTCTCTGTTCTGGTAAGCTGCAGCTTAATACTGCCTATATTTGCTTATCTCTGCAGTTTGGGGGGCAGTGGTTTGTACTGGGTTCCCACCCTTCCAACCACTGATCCAAGAAGAGTTGATTTTCCTTTCTGTTCAGCTTTCTGCTTCTTGTTAGGAAAGAGTGGCAACTTCCAAGCTCCTTACATGTGCATCAGAAACTGGAAGTCTTTGGATGCAGGTTTCTTATTGTGAGAGAGGGAGTTACAAATAGGAAAAGGGAGAAAATTAGAATGAATAAATAAATGTGGAAATAAATATAGATGTCAATGTGTAAATATAAATTCCCTAGTGCATCACTGTGAAGGCCTAAGAGCAGTGACACCCTAGCATCAATAAGCACACCAGATCTGAGTTTCTAAGTATCATTCTTCTATAAAAGGACCAGAGCTCCTTGGAGGAATTATTGATTTCTGGGTTGGAGCAGGGCAAGTACAAGATAAGCCTAGGTGCTCAAATATTGATGGGGTCAGGTCAAAAGGGCACAGAAACCAACTTGAAGGGGCTCCCACTATGCAAATCTTGGATAATCTCAGCATCAAAATGAATGATAGCAACAGATTATAACTAATTGGCTGAAACAGGACTTCATGAATCCGTACCAATAGACATAATAAATTGAAAGTTTGAGGAGAAATAGAATATCCACATAGTCTCAAAATACCCACCCTCCAAGAAAAGCATATGAATTGCAAAGGGAACAATAAAAACTTTATAAAGCCTGATAGACACCACCTTATTAAATCAAAGTTAGTGTCACCAGTAATGATAGGACAAGTCATAATCGTGTGCCACCTAATAAGATGCAATAAGAAGCATATTGTATCACTTCTGTGATATTCCCTGTTTAATCAAAGATGCATACCCTGTTTAATCATGAGGAAACATCAAACAAACCCAAATCGAGGAGCATTTTACAAAATAAATGGCTGTAATCTTCAAGAGTGTCAAGGCCAAAGTCAAGGAAAGATGGACATTGTTACAGACTGAAGACTAAATACAACATGTAATACTGAACTGGATCCTTTTACTATAAAGAGCTGTAGACCAACTGGGAAAACTTGAAGGGAATCTGAAGATTAGATGGTAGTAATGTATCAATTTTAATTTCCTGAAATTGATGATTGTATTATGGTTTTTGTGGTTACTACTATTTTTGTGGTAATGGAGCATGATATTAGCAACTTATTCTCAAATGTTTTTACAAATGTTTTTACGACTTTCTGTAAGTTTGAGGTTGTTTCAAAAATGAAGTCTGCTTCAGTGATTGTAACAGTTGTTCAAATGAGCCTCAATGAAAGTATGAACAAGGAATTATTAGAGAGAGGACAAGATGATGAGGATGAAATTGTCAAGACTTGCAGACTGTTGTGGATGAGGGGGCAGCAATAGCAGGTGGAGACTAGGATGACTGTCAGTTTTCAGGCCTGGAAGATTGAGAAGATATTGGTGCCCTATTAGAAAAAGAACAGTAGAAATTTATAAATCAGGAAGATTAGGGTTGAGGGAGGACAACAATGAGTTTGTTTTTTGGATATATTGGCTATGTTGTGTTGAAAGAGTGGTTCACTGTCTATTCAGAATCCAGGCCCCTCTGAGGATTTGGATAAGAAGAGACGCTAAACACAAGTGCGTGTGTGTGTGTGTGTGTTTGGTGGGGGAAGCAGATCAATGTTAGCTTGGCTTGTCCTGGGTCCACCCCCAATAACTGTCTGAAAGTGCAGCATTCCAACCATCATTTATTCTTTCACTAGCACCCTGATTATCCGCACCTGTGGAGAATGAGCCTAAATATATAACTGATTATTCTTGGAAGGTTGCCAAGAATAAAAACATAAGCCAGAAACTTCCCAAGCTATCTCCAGAGCATTAATGTCTTTTCAGCTTACGCAAATCCCCTGTTGCCAAATGATCTGTCAGTGGCCTGGACAGTTAAAGAGACTGAATGCATTTTGGTTGCACAAATGTGTCCTTTGATTACATTATTATTTAGTCCCCTCTTTAAAGGTAACTTGTGACCCCAAGACCTTATTTTGTCATTTGAGACTCTCTCCAAATGTAATTTTGTATCCCCATTTCCTCTCCTCTCCTACCGGAGTCCCCACTCCAGCCAGCCCTGTATCCTTTCCATTGTCAAACTTGTCATGCTTTTTCCCACTTTTGTGACTTGACTCATCTCATGAGTTGAAATTCAAATCGTGTCCAGAAAGAGCATTGTGCTAGGCACTCTGGAAGCACTGAGTTGATTAATACACAGCCTCTATGCTCAGGGAATTTCAGATACAGTAGGAATGGAAGATGCCTCTATAAGGAAGAGGAGGACCTTCTTTATGAAGGCAGATGTGGAAGAGGAATGGGCATGTGGAATTCAAGACTGGACAGATGCTTACTGTTATAATTACGACTCGAAGACATCAAGCCAACCCATCAACAAATCTCCCATTTACAACCGGCTGCTCCTACTGCCTGGAGAGCACACACCAAACCTTGTCACCCTTACTGCCCCTCATTCTTCAGGCCTCAGCAAAAAGTAAACATTTCCTTCAGAGCAGCCTCTGCTAATCCACCCCTGCTACCAACTAGTGTGCAATGAGAAAGTCTCCACTCACACATCCTTTCTGTCTCATCAGGGAAAAAATAGCCAGGTGCATCATAAAAAATTGGAAGGAAAAAAATTAAAGAGTCTCAGAATCTCAGAGCTGGAATGGGCCTTTGCCAGCCCAGCCCTTTGCGAGGCAGATGAAGAAACTGAGGCTCAGATAGGGAAAGTAATTTAGCCCAACACCACAGAGCAGTTCAGATGCTTTGGCTGCAAGAAATAGAAATTTCAACCCAAAATGTTTTACGCAAAAAGAGAATTTATTGGCTCGTGTAACTGAACAGTCCAGAGGTATACCTAGGTTTAGCTGAGACTTGATCTAGGACCCCAGTGATGAGATTGGGATTAGTGTGTCCTCCCTCTGTTGGCTCTCCTATTGTGTTACCAAAATGGGTCCTCCAACATCCGAGAAATATATACTTCCTCACTGGATTCCATTTCCCCAATAATCCAACTGAAATTCCAGAAGTTGGTTTTATTGGCCCTGATTCACTTAGCTTTGTGTGTGGTATATCTCTGAACCTATCGCCGTGGCCACTGGAAAGGGATATGCAGACTGAGTTAAGGCAAACAGGGCCTCACTCTAGAGCTGGAGGTAGGACAAGTCCACCCCAAATCTCATAGCTGAGAAATTTTGGATGCTGCTGTGAAGAGGATAGGAGAATGGATGCTGGGGATACAGAAAGTTACCACCACAGAAAGTTACTGGCAAAGTCAAGGCTAATGGCCAGGCCTCCCAGCTCTGATTCAGTGGCTTCATCATGTTATGGAAAAGCCAGCCAAGGTGCCATGGCACCAAGACGTAGCCAATAGAGTTTTGCATTCAAATAATTGTATACGGACTCTGAAATAACAATGCTAAATTCACACCATCCCACAGGCAGAGAGAGAGGAACTCCTGGCTCTGAGTCCAGACAGAGATGTGTTGCAAGAAGAGAGGCATTACTGAAAGGAGCTGCAGAGCTAAATTAGGAATGAGAAGTAGAGAACATGGGTAATAATTGTCCCACATGTGCTGCCAATGGAATTGAATCAGCATAATTGATTTAATCTACACAAAGTGAGACAGGTCTTCTGGAAAACTGCCCATGAGCAGATCAGCAAGACCCATAATTGGCACATTAAATGAAAATAAAGTGAAACTAAAGGTGGAGCTCTTCCAACCTGAAATACCCAGAATAATGCAAACAGACTGGCTGGTTGGAGGAAAGCAGGAAGAAGGATGGCAAGTGTGATTTATTCCCAGGGAGCCATGGTTCAGATCTGGCTCCTTCGGGAATCTTTATTTGTGTATTGTCTTAAACGTGAAGTTCACACAGAATACATTTTATTCCCAAGAATATAGAATTTAAGATGTGCTTTTTCCTTGGTTTAATCACAAAAATAGTACATTTTTAAATCCTCTTGGGGTTTTCTGAGTTCCATAACAGTAACCCTTCCTGGCACAGAATACTGTCAACAAATAAGCGGGTGATGACTTACCTCATTTGATAATTTCACCTTCATCAGTGTTAAGTGTTCTCTTGTAGAGAAGGGCTGAAGAGTTATAGGACAATTCTACCTTGTGAGGACCCCTTTATGGCACATATTCAATAAGAAGGAAACTTCCAACTCCTTGACAAGGCTCTCCATAGTCTAGTCCTGGCCCATCTTTCAAATTCAGTCTCTCAGTTCTCCCATTTGGTCTCTATTGCAACAAGTCTGAAGCAAAGACTTTTTCTATACAGTTTCGATTCTTGTTTGATGTGCTGCCTTATAGAGACTGTATCTTTTACCTTCCCACACATCTATGGACTAGATACAGATGGTGACCTCCAGTTTGTGACTTCTAGATTAAAATTCCACCTTTCTGGTGAAGTCTTCTTTGATTCTCAACAAGAGGAGATGACCACTCTCTCCTCTGGACACCTCATCATTTTGCCTCTCTTTCTTTGACCACTCATAACATGTCCTGCCTTGTATTATGTGATTTGTGCATCCATCTTAACTTTCATATCAATCTCTGTATTTCCAAGGCAGAGATCACAGGTGATTTATCCCTGTAGTACCATGATGCCTAGCCTGGATGGATTTCTTAAAGAAAATTCTTAAAGAAATTTCTTGAAAATTTTCTGGGCGAAAATACACATAGACAAAAACTGTGTGTGTTTTACTAACTGCAACACCTCGAAAAGCACAATCAGATATCTTGTGAAAGCTTTGAGGGTAAAAAAATGGGGAGAGACCCTGGGTGCATCCTCTGATGAGATTCCCTGAAATATCCCTTTCATTGTCTTCACCTTGAGTCTTTCACAGTGGAGGCTGTTTGTCATCTTTAGCTCAGAAGAACCTTCACTTATTGCATTACTGTGACCCTGGGCAGTTGCTAATCTGTGAGGCGATTTCAAGCCAGCATTCCTGGTGGCACTAATCATCCATAAAATTTATTGTGAGGTGACATGCAGCTGGTAACATGCCTTGGAGCGGGACATTCCCTTGACGGTTGTCTAGATTAGAAAAAATAGACTCTGTAGCCACTCGTCAGAGAATTAGATTCTACTACTAGACATCAGTTTGGTTCTCACTTTGTTTCTTTCCCCTGTGCTGCTGCTACTAACTTACCCCTGGACTCCAGCTACCCAAACTGCCCTACCCCTGTCCACAGTGATAGTGATTCTTCCAGGAGTCAATGGCACATAGGAAGATCTGAAGACAAAAGACTCTCGGCTTCAGGAAAAACTAATCAACAATGCATGTGTGTTGTTAAAATTAAAATGGAAGACAGTGGAATGTCAATCACTAAAAATATAGGTTCTAGAGTTAAGATCCATTGTTTGAAACTGGCTCCCTTAGCTGAGGGAACTTGAGAAAGTCATCTGACCTCTCTGAGCCTCAGTGAACTCATCTGTAAAGTGATAGCAGCAATAGTGTCTACCACACAGGGTTGTTTTGAAGTTTAAGTGAGATCATGCAAAGAAAGCTCCTAGCCCAGTACCTGGCACATAGTAACACTCAAAAGTTGTTACCTATTGTTATATCTACTTTATCATCATTATCAGTAACATATCTGGTGCTAAAATTCCCAGATTAACAGCTAAGAAGAGCCATAGGACAGACTCTTGACCACCATCTTTCCTGGAGCTGCAATATTCATAGGATATCCAAGCTCCTCTTCTGCCTGCAGGAATGTCTGTTCTCACACATTTTGGAACAATGTTCCTCATCCTTTTGTCAGTCCTCAGTCAGTCCAAAAACCAGAGCTAGAACCACCAGTTGAAAAATATGGGGAGACTGCTCTCAACTAAATATAACAGAAGAACTTTCTCACAGATAGGACTGTCTGAATATGGGACAGGCTGCCTCTCGATTCAGTGAACTGCCCATTACAGGAGAAATTCAGCTGGATAAACACTTGCTGGAAATACTGTGAAATAACTCAGGCATCATACGCAGGAACCGAACTTGAAGACCTCTGAGGATTTGACTAACCCCAGGCTTCAGTGTTATCTCTTTTTTTATTCTTAGCACTTCCTTATAGAAAAATAATTTGATAACATTGAAAAGCGTCCCAAACAGTCATTTCAGCTGGGGACCTGCTTTCTGGAACAGAGTATTTTGCAAAGCAAAGACCCCAAAACAGTTATCTTTGGCTAATAGAAAAGAATTTCTAGTAAACATGCTACCAGCACCTACAAAAATCACACTTGAGAATTGAAAGAAAATTCTACTTGGTAAATTCTTATTTTAGAAAGGCATTCACTGAATTGTTTAGCTATGTGCACCTTGAGTTGAATTAAGTTCAGGAGCTAAATGTATCCTAAAATATGCCTGCCTTCTATCTTTTGTTACATCACACATTCTGGCTTTGGAAAGTAACTTTTATCTTCTGGGGAAGATAAAATCTTTCATCCTAATCAGAGCACTTATTATATGCTTTAGTAATAATAAAGAATTTGCCTAATCTTTGTCCAGGTTTTTGGCAGGAAGTTTCTAAAAACCTTGAAATTTCTTGAGTGATAGGGTGTCTTTGTTATGCTAATAAGTTGACTCATGGTAGACCCTCACATAGCTTCAGAATAGGGCTGGTCACCAGAAGGACCAATCAAGTGATTAAAGGGTAGTGACCTCTGGCCAGACCAACTACTAGAGAGAAGAGAAGGCACTGAGTTCAGCCACAGAGTCAAGGATTTAATTAATCATGCCTAAGTAATGAAACCCCAATAAAACCCTGGACACCAAAGCTCAGTAGGGCTTCCTAGTTGGTAAACACATTGATGTGCCAGGATGGTGACATGGTCTGACTCCACAGGAAGAGGACATGGAAGGTCTGCCTTCAGGACCCTCCCAGACCGCACCTTATGTGTATTCTTTATAGTAAAATTATAATTAAAAAATATATAACTCAGTGCTTTCCTGAGTTCTGTGAGTCATTCTAGTGAATTATCAAACCTGAGAGGGTCATGGGAGTTCCCAAATCTATAACCAGTTGGTCAGAAGTGCAGCCGGGGGACACCCAAGTTGTGGCTGGTGTCTAAAGTAAGCACTATCTTCTGAAAGACTGAGCCCCTGAACATGAGGAATCCAAGGCTCCTTCAAGGTGGTTCATGTCAGAATTGGACTGCAATATACCCAGTTGGTGCTGATATAGAATAGATGCCATAACATAAAGTTATTTCACTGGATAGGCTGTGTCTTGTCTCTCTCTTCTAAGAAAGTTTGGGCCACCAGGATTATAGAATAGGAACATAACTCTTGAAAAGTAATTGGAGGCATCATATAGGAAGAAGCTGGGCCACTGGGGAATTATGAGGAACATGTAGGTTCTTGGGAGGTTACTGCACAGGTAAGAGGATACAGGGAGCAAGATGAAGATCTGGTCATGGAAATTCAGGAAAGAGTGGGCCAAAAGGAGTGTTTTACAATTTCTCATTTAATTCTCATACAAGCTGATAAGATAGTCATTTTCACTTTCCTTTTGCAGATGAGAAAAATGAGACCCAAAGAGGGTAAGTAATAGGATCAAGGATGTAAGTGTCAGAACCAGGATTGTTAACCCACTTCTATTTGAGTTTAAACCCCTTGCCATGTGCAGTATGCCATACTACCTTTTACTGTAAGGGCAACAGGTAATGTCTCAGCACAACCGTCTGTGATCAGAAGTCTCTGAGCAGGAGACTGGGACAGGCTCACTCAACCAAGACTGGGGAACAGGCCTTTAGTGGCAGGAGAGGGGAGGACTGAGGAGGGTTTTTGGAGAAGCTGAAGCATGTGGCAAGGTTACAGTGACAAAGATTCACACATGAAGTTATGACGCTGTAACTGGAGTACAGGGAGGGACTCAGTCACAGAACCAAGGCAGACAAGAGGCCGCTTCTCATACCCTTGATGCTGGACAACCTGGATTCCTATGTCACAGGTCAGAATTAATCCCCTACCCCAGCTCTAGGGCTAGAAGTCTTTACAGATGAGGATTGGCCAGATAATAAGGTCATCAGTCTAAAATCAGCAATTTTAGCCACAGCAATCAGAGAAGAAAAAGAAAAAAAAGGAATCCAAATCAGAAAAGAAAAAGTAAAGCTGTCACTGCTTGCAGATGACATGATACTATACATAAGAATCCTAAAGATGCTACCAGAAAACTACTAGAGCTAATCAATGAATTTGGTAAAGTAGCAGGATAAAAAATAAATGCACAGAAATCTCTTGCATTCTCATACACTAATGATGAAAAATCTGAAAGTGAAATTAAGAAAACACTCCCATTTACCATTACAACAAAAAGCATAAAATATCTAGGAATAAACCTACTTAAGGAGACAAAAGACCTGTATACAGAAAATTATAAGACACTGATGAAAGAAATTAAAGATGATACAAATAGATGGAGAGATATACCATGTTCTTGGACTGGAAGAATCAACATTGTGAAAATGACTCTACTACCCAAAGCAATCTACAGATTCAATGCAATCCCTATCAAACCACCACTGGCATTTTTCACAGAACTAGAACAAAAAATTTCACTATTTGTATGGAAACACAAAAGACCCCAAATAGCCAAAGCAACCTTGAGAAAGAAAAACAGAGCTGGAGGAATCAGATTCCCTGACTTCAGACTATACTACAAAGCTACCGTAATCAAGACAGTATGGTACTGGCACAAAAACAGAAATATAGATCAATGGAACAGGATAGAAAGCCCTGAGGTAAACCCACACACATATCATCACCTTATCTTTCATAAAGGAGGCAAGAATATACAGTGGAGAAAAGACAGCCTCTTCAATAAGTGGTGCTGGGAAAACTGGACAGCTACATGTAAAAGAATGAAATTAGAACACTCACTAACACCATGCACAAAAATAAGCTCAAAATGGACTAAGGACCTAAATGTAAGGCCAGACACTGTAAAACTCTTAGAGGAAAACATAGGCAGAACACTCTATGACTTAAATCACAGTAAGATCCTTTTTGACCCACTTCCTAGAGAAATGGAAGGAAAAACAAAAGTAAACAAATGGGACCTAATGAAACTTAAATGCTTTTGCACAGCAAAGGAAACCATAAACAACATGAAAAGGGCTTCTCTGGTGGTGCAGTAGTTGAGAGTCCACCTGCCGATGCAGGGGACATGGGTTCATGCCCTGGTCTGGGAAGATCCCACATGCCGCAGAGCGGCTAGGCCCGTGAGCCATGGCCGCTGAGCCTGTGCGTCCGGAGCCTGGGCTCCGCAACGGGAGAGGCCACAACAGTGAGAGCCCCGCATACCTCAAAAAAACAACAACAACAACAACAAAAAAAAAAACATGAAAAAAGAACCCTCAGAATGGGAGAAAATATTTGCAAATGAAGGAACTGACAAAGGATTAATTTCCAAAATTTACAAGCAGCTCATGCAGCTCAATATCAAAAAAACAAACAACCCAATCCAAAAATGGGCAGAAGACCTAAATAGACATTTCTCCAAGGAAGATATACAGATTGCCAACAAACACATGAAAGGATGCTCAATATCACTAATCGTTAGAGAAATACAAGTCAAAACTACAGTGAGATATCATCGCACACTGGTCAGAATGGCCATCATCAAAAAATCTAGAAACAATAAATGCTGGAGAGGTTGTGGAGAAAAGGGAACCCTCTTGCACTGTTGGTGGGAATGTAAATTGATACAGCCACTATGGAGAACAGTATGGAGGTTCCTTATAAAACTAAAAATAGAACTACCATATGATCCAGCAATCCCACTACTGGGCATATACCCTGAGAAAACCATAATTCAAAAAGAGTCATGTACCACAATGTTCACTGCAGCTCTATTTACAATAGCCCAGACATGGAAGCAACCTAAATGTCCATCAAGAGATGAATGGATAAAGATGTGGCACATATATACAATGGAATATTTCTCAGCCATAAAAAGAAACGAAACTGAGTTATTTGTAGTGAGGTGGATGGACCTAGAGTCTGTCATACAGAGTGAAGTAAGTCAGAAAGAGAAAAACAAATATCGTATGCTAACACATATATATGGAATCTAAAAAAAAAAAAAAAAGGTCATATAGAACCTAGGGGCAAGACGGGAATAAAGACACAGACCTACTAGAGAATGGACTTGAGGATACGGGGGTGGGGGGAGGGGTTAGCTGGGACAGGGTGAGGGGGTGGCATGGACATATATACACTACCAGACGTGAAGTGGATAGCTAGTGGAAAGCAGCCACGTAGCGCAGGGAGATCAGCTCCGTGTTTGTGGCCGCCTGGAGGGGTGGGATGGGGAGAGTGGGAGGGAGGGAGTCGCAGAAGGGAGGGGATATGGGGACATATGTTTATGTATGACTGATTCACTTTGTTATAGAGCAGAAACTAACACACCATTGTAAAGCAATTATACTCCAATAAAGATGTTTAAAAAATAAATAAATAAAAGGAACAGGTAACAAGCACGACAGACAGTGTATTGTGATGAAGCCCAATACCAGCCTGATTTATAAGGAATCAAAGCTCTTTTAAAAACAGCATAGGTCTAAAAAATGTGTCCGTAGTTTACAAGTGTGTCATCCCAGGACAAGCGAAAAGTATAATATTAATTTGGGGAAGAGAAGAGGAATTGAGTGAGCTTATTTCTCTCTTCAGAGATGTTACCAGGCAGATACAGGCCAGTTGTTTTCTTAACTCAGACAAGAAGACAATGTACTGATATTAAAATAGAAAGAATGGCTTGACTGTCAAGGAGATTCAAAAGAATGGAACCAATGAAAACTGTGCCAAGAAGACAATATGCAAGTCTGCCTTTCTCTTGGTTATCAACTTTTTAGGAGTTTCGTGAAGTTCTAACATCATGTTATCCAGTTTTGCAGAAACTCACATCATGCCAAAGAACTGTAAATTGACTTTTTATTTATCTGAATTTAAATTAAATTTAAGTCACCTCTACCCTCTTAAATAATGTTGCATATCTGAGGTTTCATAAAATTGGAATTTAGACATTAATCTGTTCAAAGCTACATAATAAAGCAACTAACTTATTAGGTGCCCTTCCAGCTCTGTGATTCTTAACTTTATGTTTAATTTTTAACCTTTTTTATTGTGACATATATCACATATACAGAAAACTGCACTCTTGAGATTTTCTAATTTTTTTGTGTGTTCATTTTAGTAAGTTGTATTTTTCTAGAAAGTTGTCTATTTATCCATATGTTAAATTATTGGCATAAAGCTGTTCAAAATATCCACTTATTAACTTTTTTATGTCTATGGGGTTTGAAATGATGTTCTCTTTTTTCACACCTGGCACTGGTTACTTGAGCATTCTCTCATTTTTTCTTGATCAGACTCAATAGGGGTATCAAATATTATTAATCTTGTCAATAACAACATTATTTAATTAATTATTTTATTTATTATTTCCTTTCTTCTACTTGCTTTGAGTTTACTTTGATATTTTTTTCCACTTCATGAAAAAGATAGTTCATTGATCATCAGTCTTTCTTCTTTTTTATATACATTTAAAGTTCAAATATTCCCTTTAGGCACAGCTTTAACTACACACCATGAGCAAGTTTTGAATGTAGAATTTTAATTTTCAGTAAGTTCAAAACATTTTTCCCCAAAATGTTACAGCATATTTTTTATTAATGCTTTTGAGCACCAAAGTTTTCTGATAATTAAATCAACACTTTAGTGAGAAAGTCAACTATGAAGTAAGTACAGCAGGCCCTTGGCAAAACTGTGAAGTAAAACAGATACCTCTTTGGACCTTTCAGACCTTTCACCTTTTCTGTCTTTCTTTTTTTCTTTTTTTTTTTTTCTTTTTTGTTGATGAGAACTCAGGATTTACTCTCTTAATTTTCCTGTATGTCCTATAGCAGTGGTAACTATAGTCATCATGTTGTACATTACATCCCTAGTCCTAATTTATCTTGTAACTGGAAGTTTGGACCTTTTACCTCCTTCCTCCAATTCCCCCTGCCCCTTTCCTATGATAACCACAAATCTGACTCTTTTTATGAGCAAAACATTTCTAATTTCAATTGAGACATCTCCTTTGACCCATGGTCAATATTACCATGGATAAAATAGAAGTATATTTCTTAATTTTTACATATATAAATTATATTTTTAAATTGATTTCCAGCTTAAGTACATTAATTCTGAATTATTTAAATCCTTTGAAATTTATTGAGACTTGCTTTAAGACCCAACGCAAAAGATTTATTGTAAATTGTGAATGAGTGTAAATGTTTCCTGTGTGGTTTAAAAGCACAAGTATTCTGTAATTATGGAGTGTAGTATTTTGATTTTCATTTTAAAAAGGGTTAATCAAATATTTTATATTCTTATGATAGTTTGCCTGTTTTTCCAAGTACCCACAGAAGGAAAGATGTTAAAAATTCCCCATTATGATTTTAGATTTTTGATTTCTTGTTGTAGCTCTGTAATTTTTCCCTTATACATTTTGAAGCTGTAATTTTGGTTGCATATAAATTTAGAACTGTGATATTTTCCTAGTGATTTGAAAATCTTATCGTTTTGAGTTATATCTCCAGTGGGGTTTTTTTTACTGTCTAATTGTATAGTTTTTTTTAGTGGGCTGCTCTAGAATTCACAGTAAATATGCAGTTAATGCTTATTAGTCATAGATTTCATACTTGTGAATTTGCCTATTCACTAAAATTTATTTGTAACCACAAAATCAATACTTGTGGCACCTTCACAGTTATTCACAGACATGCACAGAATGATGAAAAATTTGAGTCATCCAACATGCATGTTCCCAGCTGCATTAGAATAAGGTGATGCTCTCCCTGCTTATTTCAGTTTCATGATGTAACCAAATGTCCTTTTCATGGTCTATTTAATGACACATTTTTCATATTTTGTACTTTTTTGGTGAATTCAATATTTGAAATGGCCCCCAATTATAGTCCTGAAGTGCTATCTACTGTTCCTAAGTGTAAGAAGGCCGTGATGTGCTTTACAGGAAAAAAATATATATATATTCAGGAGTTCAATGTCAATGGATCAACAATATAGTTTAAATAAGATGCCTTTAAACAGAAACACACATCAAACAAGGTTATCTATTGATCAGTTAATGTAAGTTTAACCAGAGTCTTCTAGAAACCTTATCCTGTATTTCCCCTAGGAGCAATGGTTCAGTATTTGCTAATTCAGTGTTCATGGAGAGTTTATAGAACATAACTACTGTAAATAATGATAATCTACTGTACTTAACTTTTCACAGTCTACTTAGAATTACTATTTATCACTTCAGTTGAAATCTAGAAACTTTGCCACCATATAGGTCCTTTACCTCCCTTCCTTTATCCTATAATTGTCCTAAGTAGCGTATCTACATACATTGAAAATCCTACTAAACAATATTACAATTTTTACTTTCAACTATTATACATATCTCATCTTAAAAACTTAAAGGGGAAAAAGCAGTCTATTATATTTGTCCATATATTTACCATTTCTGTTGCTCTTCCTTCAATCTTGAATTTCTAGAAATTCCTCTGGTATCATTTCTCTTCCACCTGAGAAACTTATTTTAGCACTTCTTTTAGATCAGGTATATTGGCAATTAATTATCTTAGTTTTCCTTCATCTGAGAATGTCCTTTTTCCATCTTTATTCCAAAAAGATTATTATTATTATCATTTTTGCTCTATGTAAAACTCTGGACCTTTGAGCACATTAAAAATGTTATTCCACTGCCTTCTGGCCTCCACAGTTTCTGAACAGAAATCTGCAGTCATTCAAATTGTTATTAATCTACATGTAATGCCTGCTTTTCTCTGACTGCTTTCACAATATTTATCTTTGGTTTTTAGCACTCTCATGTGCTATGTCTGTGTGTGGATTTCTCTGAGTTTATCCTATTTGAGGTTTGCTGAGGTTCTTGAGTTTGTAATTTTATATCTTTTACCAAATTTGGGAAGTTGTTAGTCATTATTTCTTCAAATATATTTTTTGCACACTCTTTTCTCCTTCAGAAACTCCAGTGACATAGTATTAGACATTTTGATATGGCTTACAGGTAATTTTATTTCATAATCTTTCCACCTCTGTTTCTCAGATTGGATATTTTCTGTTTACCTGTCTTCAAGTTCACTCTTTCCTCTGTCATCTCTATTCTGCTACTGAAGATCTTAAGTGAATGTTTTATTTCAGTTACTGTGTTTCTCATTCTAAAACTTCCACCTTGATTCTTTTTCTTAGCAACTGTTTCTTTGCTGAAAATTTCCATTTGTTTCAAGGAGTATTCACCTTTACTTCTTGGAGCATGGTTTTTCTAATAATACCAACATCTGGATCATCTTGAAGAAGACACCTGTTAATTGTCTTTCCCTTTGAATATTGTTTTAATTTTTCTGCTATTTTGTATGTTGAATAATTTTAAACTGTATCCTGAACATTTTGAATATTATGTGAAGAGACTCTCATTCCTGTTTAAATCTTATGGAGAATATTTACTTATTTATTTGCTTATTTGTTTGCTTGTTGTTGCTTAGCAGGCAATAGACCGAATTAGGACCAGGCCACAAGTTTTGACCTACATTTTTTGGTCTGTGGTTTCAATGTCAGTTCTGTTTACAAAGTTTTTCCAGTGTTATTCAGAAATATTCTGTGTGGGTGTCACCCAGGGGCCAACTGGGGACCTGGGTGGTCATCTACCCCCAAAGTTCAGTCCTCAAAGTAGTTGATTTGCTATTTGGAATTAGATCCACATGTGTACAGCTTGGAGATTGAGCCCAGGAATTCATCCACAGCAACTTCACAGGATCCCTTCCTCAATCTTCCTCCTCTCCACAATCTCCACACTCTCTGCCAGGGCCCCCTTTCCTTCCCTTTGGCTGGAAACCCAGGGCTTTTATCTCTCTAAAGTGCTCTGCACTTCTTACAATAGGGTCCACCTCAAGGGCCAAATAGTTTGAGAATAGAGAGAGAAAAAAGCAGTGGGAAACACAACCATGCTTCAGACAACAGTTAGGTTTAAAAAGGATTCAGGGACTTCCCTGGTGGTTCAGTGGTTAAGAATCCACCTGCCAATGCAGGGGACACTGGTTCGATCCCTGGTCTGGGAAGATCCCACATGCCACGGAACAACTAAGCCTGTGTACCACAACTACCGAGCCTGCACTCTGGAGCCCGCAAGCCACAATTACTGAGCCCACGCATCACAACTACCGAAGCCCATGCACCTAGAGCCCGTGCTCCACAACAAGAGAAGCCACCACAATGAGAAGCCCATGCACTGCAACAAAGAGTAGCCCCCACTCGCCACAACTAGAGAAAGCCCGCATGCAGCAACAAAGAACCAATGCAGAAGAAAGAAAGAAAGAAAGAAAGAAAGAAAGAAAGAAAGAAAGAAAGAAAGAAAGAAAGGAGAAAGAAAGAAAGAAAGAAAGAAAGAAAGAAAGAAAGAAAGAAAGAAAGAAAGAAAGAAAGAAAGGAGAAAGAAAGAAAGAAAGAAAGAAAGAAAGAAAGAAAGAAAGAAAGAAAGAAAGAAAGAAAGAAAGAAAGAAAAGAAAGAAAAAGAAAGAGTGAGAGAAAGAAAGAAAGAAAGGATTCATCTTCTCCACAATTTTAGTTGCCTGCCTGGTCACTGCTGCCACCATTGCCCCTGCCAGATTTCACTTTCAGGATTAAGGAGAGAAGGAAAAAATACAGGAAAATTTCCTCACTCTCTGTTAAATAGGGACTCCTCTTCCTAATCCTCTGTCAAGAAGAAAAGGGCTTCTCTTGGAGCTCTTTCTTTCTGTATTCAGTGAGCTGTTCCAGGATTCTAGTGCCTTTGAACTAACACAGAATATATAGGGGGAAAAGGCAGGAAAACCACCAATATATCAATCATACTTAAAGTTCAGGTTTTCTTTCCCAATCTTCCTAACACCATTTACTTTTCAGAGTCCTCAGATAGCTGCTCCATGTATTGTGTCCTGAGCTTTTAGTGGAAAAACAGGATGGAGTGTGTTTACTTCATCTTAATTGGAACTAGAAATGTTTTTGTATATTTCTAAATCTTATACAGATTATATCAGACTATGTCATTCACTTTGCTTAACATTTCATTTAATTTTATATTATCATGTAGATCTTATTATAAATATATATTAACTGCTATATCTATTAACCTACCACTTATCAATATTTAGTTTCTAAATTTTTGCTGTTACAAAAATGTTGTAATGAACATCCTTATACATGTTTCCTTGTGTCTGTGTGTGAGAATTCTTTAGAACATATGCATAGAAGTGTCACTGTTGAGAAAAAATTATGTCTTATGTATTATGAAATACTATCTAAAGTAGTTGTGTCAGTTAACACTCCTGCTGGCAATGGATGAACATTCTCCATTCCTTCCCCACATCCTTATAAGCAAATAGCGTTATCAGATTTTTAAAATATTTTCCACTCTGATGGATGTGAAATGGTGTCCTATGATTGTTTTATTTTTCATTTCTGTTTTATTTTTCATTTCTCTTTTAAATTATTTTCTGACTGCAAAAGCACATATGCACTATAAAAGTAACATGTTAATGTAGAAAAATTGGGGAGAAATAGAAAATTATAAAGAAGATTGCTTTAAAAATATAATACACCAAACTAATACAAGTGATTATTTCAGAGGAGGAGGACAGGTGGTTAAGACTGGGCACAGTGGTCAAAGGGCATTTAGCCTTGGTGTAATATTTTAATTTTTTTTACATAACATATGTATTCATGCATTTCTTATCATTAAGAATTAACTTAAAAATAAATTATGATTTTCTTGTTGGGATATTTCTTTCCATTTTATATGTTACTAAGTTTTATGTTATATGTTATTACATAGATATCAGTAGACTATATTTGAAATTTAAAATCTTGATTGTTTTTTACTAAATATGCCATAATAATTTCTTTATTTAAAAAAACCTCTGTAAACATCTTTAATAGTTGCACAGAGGCCCATTCATGTAAGTGTGTTATAATTTACTAAACCATTCACCCCTTATGGGCATTGGAGTTAGTTTCAGTATTTCCTCTGAGGGCAAAATAACTCATCAAGGGACATCTTTGTTAACCAGCAATATACTGAATCATTTTGTACGTATAGGGAAATTCTGTGTTTTAACAATTTCTTTTTCTATATTTTTTCTAACTTCTTTTTTTTAAATGTTTCTCAGAGAGGAATTTCATAAAACAGTCTAAAATATAGTTTCTAATTTACTTTGTCTAAAATATAGTTTCACTATAGAGAGAATGTGTGTGTGTGTGTGTGTGTGTGTGTGTGTGTGTTTGAGAGAGAGAGAGACAGAGACAGAGAGAGGAGGACCACCTTCTCTGCCCCAGCCATAAGTAGGCAAGACAACACAAGTCATTTATTGCACACCTGCACTTAGTCTGCTCACTCCATCCTGCAGGAGAGTGGAGGAAACTGGAGCTCCAGTTCTGCCCAGCAAAAT
Source organism: Delphinus delphis (assembly GCF_949987515.2). Lineage (NCBI taxonomy): Eukaryota > Metazoa > Chordata > Mammalia > Artiodactyla > Delphinidae > Delphinus > Delphinus delphis. The sequence goes on along the minus strand of NC_082702.1, from coordinate 23,744,118 downwards.
TAACCCCTGCCTAAAATAACACAGAATACTCAGCTCATTTTACAATGAGACATTTCAGATCCCTTGAGAAATGCTGTTATTAAATGACTGAATTCAAAACATCATTTTATATTGTATACACACAAAAAATTAGCTTTTTGCTCCCAGGAAACACACTTTCTGAAACATTCAAATCATTTGAAAATCAAACACAAAAAATGTAGTCACATAAAACAATTCATAATTCTAAAATCTAGTGTCAAAAATTGAACATAGACCCACTTTGCAAAGATAAAAATAATGTGTGAGTTCACTAATGAGAATCTCATTTATAATATTACTTCCAGTTTTTCTATATGCATATTTTAAAGTTATTGAGACGACAGCATATAGATAATTTTTATCTTGCTTCCTTACTTAACTTTTTAATGTGAGCATTTTACCTGCCATTTATCACTCCCCATAGCATTATTTTTAATAGCTGCATAATATACTATAATTTACTACTTGCCTTTAGTTATCTGGTTAGTTCCTATGAGGCAGGCACTATGGTCATCCCCATTTTACAAATAATATTGTTGCACAAAGCCTGGTATTGTATTTCAGAGATGAAAAAAAATCATGATCCAAATAGTGATGTTTGTTGTTAACTGGCATTTCCATAGAAAATGAGAGTCCAAATAATCACTGTTTTAAAACTGCAATTACCTTGTTTTAGCTGAGCTGGTGTCCATTTCCATGGAAATAGAAGTAATAGCAGCAGTGGAGTGAGAATTGGCTTTGGTGTCAGAAAAAATTGCTGCCTGAGATCAGAACTGTGGCTTCCTAAATTGCACCTGCCTAACCCAAGGCATGAGATATGCGGCTAGAGTTGGTAGATTATTGACTTTGGAAAGTAAAAACAAAGAGTTCTGTCAGATCTGACACCCAACTCCCCAGCTAAGCCTCGCCAGTCTAAATAATTCAGGCAGAATTAGATTTTTATTTTTACCCAAAGTTTGCAGAAAAACTACCTTGTTTTCTCCAATATTTTCAAGATAATTGCTGAATATTCTACTTCATTTATTTGGAAAAGGCTGCCTTTTATCAAAATGTGATTACTGTTAAGTGACCACTTGCACTACGCACAGCAATAGAGAGTAAGAATGTTGTCACTAAGTCTCACTCCTTAAGGCACTATCACATATAATTTCAGGCACTAATATTTTAAATTTTTACTATGGAAAATGTAAAACATCTACTAAACTAGACAGAACAAAGCATGGGTCAGCAAATTTTGTTCCATGGGCCAGATTTGGCCTGACACCTGTTCTTGCCAAGTTTTATTGGAACGCAGCCACATTCATTCATTTACATATTGTCTACAGCTGCCTTCACACTACAAGGGCAGAGTTGGGTGATTGCAACAGAGACCATAAGGCCTGAAAGCCTAAACTATTTACTCTCTGGCCCTTTAAAAAAATGTACCGTCCCCTGATCTAGTGAACCCCCATAAACCCATCACTCAGCTTCAGCAGTTATCAACTCATGAGGGGCATACACTAACAGGTGAGCTTTATTGTTTTAAGTCTCCCTTTGTGTCTCTTATAAGGTATTCAATGATTTATACAACATAAATATCAACAGCTAAAAATAGTTGCAACCAGAGGCAACCTGGGATTGCTGTCATTTCTTCCTCCCTCTTTGTGTCACTCTGGACTTGGTACCAAGGGAAAGAGGGCAACAGAGGTCAAGCCTGAGAAGATGCACAGGGTGCTTCAGAAAGGCACATAAGCAACGTAGAAGTGAAGGAAGAACAGGAATCCAACGAGGAAATACCCAGAATCCTCTCTCCCTCACCTCAAGCCCAGGAGCCTTCCCAGCACACACCACCAGCCCTGATTTCAAGATTTTCTTATATCAAAACTTGGTTTAGACTGCGGTGTGTGGAGAAAGAGCACAGAGCCCATAGCCAAGTGCTGGGGTCTGCACTTAGCTTATTGCGCAGTATTGGAAGGGTCATTCACCAGTTGTGGGCAGATGAGTCCATGGTAGACTCAGTTTGCTCAGAAATTAAAGGGTATCATCCCTGCCCCTCTCATCACCCCAGCTCTCAAAATTCTGAAGATCAGATTGGGGGGAATATGCATAAATGTGCTTTTCAGAGCACCGTAGTTCACCTACATGGTGGATATGAGGGATAACTGGTAGAAACCATCCAAATGACACTCAAGAATTGAGTGAAACAAACAAACAACCAAAAAAGGCAAAGGGAAAAAGTCCTTCCTTTGTTTTCCCCATACCTTTTCACTGTTTTCATGCTCTTTCAGATTTATCCATTTATTTTCTCCTCAGAACCTACCTTTAAATTATGTAGGCAATTTATCTAAACTCACATTTTATAGATGAGAAATTCAAGGCATCGAGAAGTAAACACATTCCTCAAGCCCGTGTAAAGATGACAATGCTCACAGGACAGATGGTGGGAGCTAACCAGTAGGACTCAGATTTCCGATTCTAACACATGCCATCTCTGTCTCCTTGAACAAATTTCTTAACCCCTTTTTACCTCTTTCTTTCTCCTTTGTAAAACGTGGGTAATACCTAATGAGTACTTAACAAATATTTTTTTCCCATAATGCGTATCCTGGGAAGAGAAAAAGCTCAACATGATTTTTGTTTACTTATTTGGGGCTTTTTATAGGAGAGGTATGTAGGAGTGGGAGAAAGGCAGAGTCCTGTCCTCACTCTGGGGTGAGTAGTCAGCATAGACTATCATTGTGAATGGCAGAGAAGGGTAAATATTCAGCATTTGAGAGAATGCTCTGGTTCTGTTCTCAGACACAATTTTCAAACAGGCAGCCCTAAATGATAAGACTATTTTGGCTGAGCTATTAGCCTTGACTTTTGGAAACTTAATCTTCAACCAAAACTTGAGCCACATGACTTTGGAGTTGGCTAAATAAGGTGACATCTCCATCTAAAATTACTAAGACATTAGGAATTCAAGTATATTCATGCCCACAAGCTGCTGACCACTGCACCTCCCCAGCCATGCTACCCTCCTTTTGAGAAGCAGAGATCCTACAGGTTCTATCATGAAGACACATAATGCTAGCAGAGGCAGGTAGACACACAACTGCTGTAGCACAAAACTAGCAGGGCTGCAGGCTGGCACATAAATGGCTAAGCACGCAAACCATCAATATCATTCCCATCAACCTTACTCAGAGTCACGCCTCTGCATTCCATTTACCGTGGTGAGATATTCTCCTCTTCAGCCTATTATCCTAGCATTCATCTGTCCTGTCAACACATCATAAATTGTTTATAATGCATCGCTCCAGAACAGCATTGAAGTAATGAGAATAAATAGATCCTGATAGACATATTGCAACCCACCAAGACTGAACCATTAAACAGCTCATGAATATTTAGGAGGTGTCGACGTGCTACTCACTGCATAAGGTGTTTGGGAAGTTTTGCCACATATGGGGGTCTGATGTTTGGGGAGCCATGGTAAATGAATGAATAGACTGAGTTGGAAATAGACGTGTTCCAAACTCTGTCAGTAACTGAAATAACTGGCTGTGAGGTTTTTTAAGCAAGTCCCTTAAACTCTCTGGGTGTTAATCTGCTTATCTGAAGGTACCTGTAATGTGTCTCCGAGATCTGACATTCTGATTCTGGGGGAAATAGGGGCTTCTTGTATGTCACTTCAGTGTTCTCAGCCTCACCTGACTTAAGGCCACTTGTTCCAGCCTGCGCCAGCACTGCAGTGACCAGCTCAGATTGACTCAGCGGCAACCTCACATGAGTACAACCGGACAGTGCCCTGCCTCCAGCCCATACCACCCACCTCCATCTTATTGTCCTGGGACTTCCCCATTTGACACTGAGGCATGAACATCCATGCTGCATAATCTCAAAGTACGAGGGCATTCAAGCCCTGTAGGTCAAGCGTCTGACAGATGGGAGATGGAATCTTGTGAGAAATTCTTCTCCCTTGTTGAACCAGATGGACTGTTCTAAGAAGCATGTTTTTATTTGGCATTGCAGAAGATGGTCCAATGAGATAGAGCAAAGAGTTACATTCACCAAGTGGTGGCCAGCTGATCAAGACATCCTTACATTGGCTTTCTCCCACTCTGCCTCACTTCCCTTGTCCCTCACTCTTGTGCCCTGGGATTTTATTCCCTAATAAAGAGATAGCACATGAGCTTTGCCCCAGGCTTTGCTTTCTGGGGATATGACACTGGGAATATTCAAATTAGGCAATGTGAAATTTATAGGCCAAAAGAAACACCCAAAGTCCTATACTTGATTTGTGACTGGTTTTAGAAAGTAGAGCATCACTGGGCAATTATTTTTATCTATCTACTTGTGTGCCTATCTACCTAGAGAAAGAAATAAAATTCCCTTCAGAAATAATCTTTAAGTGAGGCAAGAAAAAGGTAAGACATAAACCTCCCCATCACTGAGACTTCTGAGTGGGAGAAAATAAACAACATACTTTTTTTCCATGGCTGCCTTACTTAACTTGAACCCAGCAAGGCCACTCTTACAACTGGCTCCCTGAGGCTTTGCTTGTCCTCACTGTCACCATTCACTGACCCAATATCTAGGGTTTTGATATTGGATTTCTCCTGAAAATAAATAATTCTGCCTAAAATTCTTACGAATTTTATATGGCCTCACTAGGGTCCTGGTCACAAAAGAAAATACAGGTTCCGAGAACAGAAAACTGAATTCTAAGATTCTACACAAAATGATCTCACATCAATATATGTTGGGTTATTCTCTTGGGCCCTGAGGACAATCTCCAAGTTTGTACAAAGTCATATGTGGGTGCTTTGGTGCTATTGTTGTCATCTGACCAGCTTTCTGCTTTCTCCTGTCCCAGCTCCCACCTTCTGGTTACAAAACTTTGCTCCCTGCACAGGGTTGGGTATATGACCCAGGCTGGGCCAATCTTAGCACCATAACTTACCCCTCAAGCCAGAAATTTGTCCAGGGGAAGGTACTTGACCCAATCTAGGTCAATCAGATGCTTTAGCTGTTTTTGTTTTGTTTTTTTTTTAACAGAACTAACATGGAAGATTCCCTTTCCCTTTGACAGAAGCTTCAGAGATGTGACCCCAGAGTTTCTAGTAGTCATGATCACCGCTAAATGGAAAAAAATTTCTGACATAGAAAAGAATGAAGCCAAGACAGAGAGAAAAACAAAGATAAGAGATGGATAGAGGGAGACAGGGTCTTAGAATCAAGTTCCCAGTTCCAGTTTCTGAGCTTCAAATATTCCTGCACCTCATTGTTATTCTCTGAGATGCCCCAGTATCTTGTTACTAAATCTCCTTCTTTGCTTAAGCTGGCTGGAATTGGGTTTCTGTCACTTGCAATCAAAAGAATCCCGGTTTACATAGATGTGTGTAAAACCCAAGACCCTTTCTCTATTTTAATATGCCTTGCTATTCTCTTTTTCTTTGTGCAAAGGGATGAACTTGATGTGGACCTTCTAGATACCTGTGCACTAGTTAGTTAGACTGGATTTACAGCTTATCTTTGGACCCTGATCCATTACCCCTATTTTTCCATGCCATAGAGAGGTTTTCTCTGGATGCCTGCACAAACCAGAATAGGAAGCCATAGATTTAGGTGACAGAGAAACGTTAACCAAGCCAGTTTGCTCTGCTGTGCTAATGTTAAATTTCATTCACGTACATGTACAGCAGATGGAGGAAAAACCCAAAATGTTTAAATTTTGCTTCATCTGATTCAGACACCTTGTCAGGTAGGTGAAATCCCAGGCTTTCTTTGGATGGAGGATTTTCACCATGGACTTTCGTGATATTTATTCTCATATCTTTCAGAGGCACAGATAGCTGAGTAATTATGCAGCATGGAATACCTAATTGCATTCAATAATTACATGGGAAGCTGCAGTGTGGAAAATAAAGAGTTACCAAAATAACACGTTGTTTCTGACAAAATGAGAGGAAAGTATAGTTCTGGCTCGAGCAGAAACAGCTGCCTGCCATGAGGCTGGTGCCCTTCCTGCTCATCTGGACAGCTTTGCCACCCATGCCTGAGACACTCTGAGAGCTGACTCTTGTGGCTAGCACGTCTTTCTCTGAAACAAATTATTTGGACTCTTTTCATACTTGAAAAAGGCTGTGTTTCAAAAATCGATTCTCAGGCATCTGTCGTTCTAGCTTCTGAAATGTTTTCTTCAAAGATATAGGCACTTCAGTATGCTGCCTCACAGCTACACAACCTGATGTCTTTTAGGTATGCAGCTGTGGCAGGCCTGCCAGCACGCACTCTGGATCCCTATGTTAGCCCATTTACTCCAATAAGTAACAGGAAATCGAAACCCTTTGCATTTGTATAGCACTGTCTTCTCAAAGACCTTCCATTTTAAACTTGACTTCTACCCTATTAGGTTTATAAGGCAGGGAAGATTATCACCATTTGATGGAGAAGAAATATGAGGACCATGAAAAGGTCCAGAATGAGTTAGGACTGATCCTAACTCATGTAGAGGGTGTGAGCTCCTGGATGCTGTACACACACACACACACACACACACAAACACCAGTGAGAGGTGTCAATTAATAGTGATCATCTGTTACCTGATTATTTTCCCCCTAAAGATATGAGACCATTCCCAGTCTTTCCTTATCTTGACCTTGGTTAATCCACCACGGAATAAAAATCTTAACTGTATTGATCAAAATATGGATCTATCCGTGATCTCCCTCATTCCTGTAATCATTAATCAATTTAGAGTTGACTGTGTGTCAGTCCTCAAGTCTTCGCAAAACAAAAAAATTCATGTTATACTACACCAGTTACTTTGAGCCTCAGAATTCCTAGCATTGGTATGTTAATTCCACAAAAATTAAAGTATCAACAAAGACCTTTAGAAAGTTCTTCAAAAGAGATACAGAGAAAAGCAAAGAGAATATAGACAAGGCACTAGGTAGTCACTGAAATAAGCAATTCTCCTCGATCATTATTAAAAGAACACCACCAGGGCTTCCCTGGTGGCGCAGTGGTTGAGAGTCCGCCTGCTGATGCAGGGGATATGGGTTCGTGCCCTGGTCCGGGAAGATCCCACGTGCCGCGGAGCGGCTGGGCCCGTGAGCCATGGCCGCTGAGCCTGCGCGTCGGGAGCCTGTGCTCCGCAACGGGAGAGGCCACAACAGTGAGAGGCCCACATACCGCAAAAAAAAAAAAAAAAAAAAAAAAGAACACCACCAAATATCACCCAAAAATTTTGCAAAAAAAATATTGCAAAGCCCCCTAGCATAATATGTTTAAAGTCATTAAGGTGAAATCCACCAGGGAGAAAACTAAGGCAGACATTGCCGTAGAAGGTCAGCATCCTGGGTAATGGAGAATATACCCCAGAGGGGTCTTGATTTATCTTTGTGATTTTGTACAATATGAAATGTCACCACACAGTAAGAGCACTGGAGACGTGGTGTTCAGAGACAATTTTACTTGCTCTGATGAGGCACGGTGTCCACTAAGGATCCAAGGTGGGTCTACCATACATGGTCAGTGGGCAGAGGAAGCTGTGACAAACTGAATTCATCAGGTCAGCAGAGAGGAACGATCCCTGCTGCTCATTTAGTTTCTAGATAACTGGTTATTGTTCTTCTGGACACTTAGAGAACATTCCTGAGAGGCACTTAGTAACTTCTAACCACAGAGAAAAGGAAAAGAGCTCTGAGTAATTTTGTGAAGAAAATGGGAAAACACATTTTTGCATATAGAAGACAAAAATAAGTGGGGGTGAGGAAGAAGAAGAAGGAAGAGGGGGCTTCCCTGGTGGTGCAGTGGTTAAGAATCTGCCTGCCGGGGCTTCCCTGGTGGTGCAGTGGTTGAGAGTCCGCCTGCCGATGCAGGGGACATGGGTTCGTGCCCCGGTCCAGGAAGATCCCACATGCCGTGGAGCGGCTGGGCCCGTGAGCCATAGCCGCTGAGCCTGCGCGTCTGGAGCTTGTGCTCCGCAACGGGAGAGGCCACAACAGTGAGAGGCCCAAGTACAGCAAAAAAAAAAAAAAAAAAAAAAGAATCTGCCTGCCAATGCAGGGGACACGGGTATGAGCCCTGGTCCAGGAAGATCCCACAAGCTGCAGAGCAACTAAGCCCCTGTGCCACAACCACTGAGCCTGTGCTCTAGAGCCTGCGAGCCACAATTGCTGAGCCCACGTGCCACAACTACTGAAGCCCATGTGCATAGAGCCTGTGCTCTGCAACAAGAGAAGCCACCGCAATGAGAAGCCCATACACCACAACAAAGAGTAGCCCCCACTCGTCACAACTAGAGAAAGCCCACACGCAGCAACGAAGATCCAACACAGCCAAAAAAATAAGTAAGTAAAATAAATGTAAAAAAAAAAAAAGAAGAAGAAGGAAGAAGAGGAAGAGAAGAAAGAGGAGGAGAAAGGGAAACAGCTTCTATTTTCTGCCTGTTTTGGGCATTATATTGTATATATTCAGATTGTCATAGTTGGTGTTTCAAGTCAACCAATTTTGAGACAGCAGTGCAAGGACCATGCATAGATGAAATAGGTGGATATCTTCATAGTGTGATTTAAGGGGTAAGCAGGCCCCAGACTCCAAAAGATTTCTTCTCCTGGCTTGACAGGGCACATTAAGTAGTGATTATTTCAGATTCCTCTATTTAAATGCAAATAACTCTGGAAAAGATAATACATTATGAGAGTCATTAAGCATCATTGTGATTAGTTTATCATATCACTTTCCCGCTAGACTCCTAAGAGATCCTGGTTCAAGATTCACCTTGACATAGGTACTAATTTGTCATCATGGATAATTGCCTTAACCTCAGAACGTCTCAGTTTCCTCTGTTATACAAACACCAGGGTTTGCCCCATCTGCCTCTCCAGACACTTTAAGAATTGAGTGAGATAATGTGTAAGTAAAAAAGTAACAAAGACACTAGTGAGTCATTACACTTAGAATTGGAAACACTGGAAGCCTGAGGGGGAAGGGCCTGAAAGCTAAGAACCACTTTATGACCTAAGGACCAGTCTCAGACACATACCTATTTCCATAAAAGCTGTCCTGTGTAGCTCAAAGAAAGAGCATTGAATTTAGTCAGAAGACCTAGTTTTCAAAACCATCAAACAGGAAAATAGACAAAGATTATGAGAAGGAATTTAAGTAAGCAAGATTCAAATGGCCAAAAATACTTGAAAAAATATCCAATCTCACTAGTAATATAAAAAAGACAAATTAGAACAGAAAGATGCCATTTCTACCCACAATATTTTTAAAATATGTTTTTAAGTAATAATACTCAGAGTATATTAGCATAGAGGAAAATGAGCTGCTGATGGTTGTACAAATAGGACTATTTAGCAACGTGGATCAAAAGACCTAGCAATTCCAATTCCAATTCCAGCCATTTTCTTGAAGAAATAGATAATAATATGCATAAATATTTATTTTCAAAAATTCTTTTACAGTTCTGCTTATAATCATAAAACAATAGAAATGATATAAATGTCCAACTAAAAATGGTCATAAAATATGGTATAAACCCGCAATTATATACTATTATATACTATTTTGAAAAGTTGTAAAAATATATTTATTGACGTAGAAAAAGTACCTAATAATTTTCTAAGTGAAAAATATGGTTGTAAAACAGCATACACAGTATTAGATCATATATCTTCTTTCCATCTATCTAATCTATATTAAGGAGTATTTATCAAAATGTTAATAGTAGTTCTCTATGGATGTGGGCCCATAAAGTATTTTTTTCTTCTTTGTTTACCTGTATTTCCAAAATTTCCACAATTAACCTTTTTTTTAACCTATGTGGAAAATATTTGTTTTAAGAGACATCTATCAATATGAGAGAAATTTCAATAGGAGTAGAGCTTTTTAGATTTGAGCCAAGTATTCCCAGTCTATAAAATGTGGAAGAGGGAAACACCTTCCCTACAAAGTCTACAAAACTTTCAGGAAAAAAAACATAAGATATGTGTGAAAAGAGTTTTGAAACCCATAAATCCCTCTGTAGCATCAAAATGGAAGACAGTGGAAACACTATTTCTGCCCTTGTCGCCTGCTGTAAGAAAATTGTTTCAGCACCACGGACAGCAAAGCTACCCAATTACTGGGAAAAACTTGACCCACCAACACAAATGAAAGGAAAGAAGTTTTAAACAACTTTTAAGTGCAAATGTGTGTCAATTAATGCAAGAACTTATTTCATTAAAGTGGCGGAGTTATTAGTCAATCCATTCAGTCACTGAAATGCCACTCCCCATAAGTATCTGCTCCTTCTACCTCTGGTGAGAATAGGCGATGGTTGGCAAGAAATCCTATTACATATGGCTTGCTGGCTTTCATGGCTTGCTCTACACAATAGGGAGGACAGAATTCTCACAAGGAACAGCAACAACTACCCTTCCTGCTTTCTCAAACTTTCTTTAGCTCCTCGACAAAATTTAGTTCATTCCTTCACATCAACACAACATAATGAGTTCCAGAGTACAATGCAGCCACTGATATTGTACAATACTACCCACTGAAGGGCCCCCAAGCACCTTGCAGGGAACAGCCACACATGTATCAGCTCTCAGACTCCAATCACAGCTCCAGGTCAGCAAGAGGTCTGGGACCAGAGCCAAGAGTGGGCCTGCACATCTAGAGACAGGGGAGAGGTGATGGGCTACTTTCAGAGATGTTATCTAACCTCCAAATTCCCCCCACCTCTCCTGCTTCTATAAAGATCTGAATGTTACCTTCAAAGACATTAACTCATTTTACAGGTATTTAATAAGCACCTACAGTGTGCCAGGTAGTGTTCTGGTCACGTGGGATTCCAACCATGAAGAAGGAAGATAGGTCCCTGCAAACAGGGAGTTTGCATCCTAGTGGAAGTGACAGACAAAGAAATAAATAAGATAATGATAAGTACTATAAACAAATGGAAATATCATGAGATAGGGAGTGGACTAGGAATGGCGGGGGTGGAGGGGGCAATTTTGGATTAGGGGATAAAGGAAGGCTTCTCTCAGGAGACCTGCCAAATGAGAAGGAAGAAGTGGAAAATATGTGAGGGAAAAGCATTAGGTAAGGGAACAGTGAGTGCAGTGGTTCTGAGCTTGGTATGTTCCTGGAACCAAGGAGTTTAGTAACCAGGGAGAGAGTAGAGTGAGATGGAGCCAGGGAGGTAGGCAAAGGCCAGATCATGTAGAGCCATATAGGCCTGGTGTAAAACTTGAATTATATTCTAAGTGCAATGGGAGGACAATTGGGGGATTTTAAGACAGGGAGTGACATTCAGACTGTTGATTGAACATATTTCAGTGACTTAAATGTCGGTTTTTCCAGATTCCTCACATAAAGTGCAAATACCCTTGAAGGAGGCAGCATTTTAATTGAAGTCTATTGACCACACTTCCCTTCTCCATTCTTTGCAGTACAGGTAGGGTGAAAGCACAGGGTGTCTGATTAGGAGGCCCCAAATGCAGGGAGAATTGCTTTAAAAGCAAGAATACACAAGCACCTGAGACCAAAAAAAAAAAAAAAAATTGCCAAGGGCAGAGATTAAAAAAAGATCCTCCAGCATGGTGAGAAGGAGAGATTAACTTTGGAATCAAACAGTGTTAAATTGAAAATCTGGTTTCTCTGTTCTCCTACCTACTAACCTTGGACAATTTCCATTCTTAGAAAGTCAGTTACAAAAGCACACAGGATGGACATTATATGCTGTTATGGACTGAATGTGTGTTCTCCCAAAATTTATATATTGAAATCCCACCCCTCAATGTGATTGTATTACAGGTGGAGCCTCTGAGAGATAACTAGGATTAGATGAGGTAATGAGGGTGGAGCCCTCATGAATAGGATTAGTGCCCTTGTATGAGTCACAAGTGTGCTTGCTTCCCTTCTCTGATCTCTATCATATGAGGAGACAATAAAAAGTGGGCAGCCTGCAACCTGGAAAAGAGCCCTCATGAGAATTTAACTATACTGGCACCATGATATCAGACTTCCAATCACCGTAATTGTAAGAAGTCAATTTCTGTTGTTTATAAGCTACCCAGTCTCTGGTATTTTTGTTATGGCAGCCCAAACTGACTAAGACACTTAGAAATGTACTGAAATTTATCTCAGTCATCTCTGTGAATTCCTGAGTTAACTACTCTACTATAGGAGCACATTAGGATTTCATTCAATATCATACAGTATACCCAGAGCTATGCTAGGTGCTGGGATTTCAAAGATGAATCAGAAAGCAATAATATCCACATGCTTCCATGCACACCTTTTCCCAGAAAGTAATGAAATTTTGGAAACAGTCTTTGGCAAAGAAATTTTCTTAAGCTAAAAGAATAATTGCAATGTCTGCCTGCCAAATAAATTCACAAATATTAAAAAACAATTGTATGAAACAATGAACTAAGGAACCTGGAGAAAATTTGATACAACATGAACAGGAATGTGGATGAAGAGGCATAAGCTATAGAGGCTGCTGGAGAGAAGGGGCCCTATTGGAGCTGAGGGTCAAAAGTGAGGAGAAAGTTCCAGGAAGAATTGGAGAAAAAGGAACTGAGGTTAATTCTAAAGAGAAAAGGGGGACTTGCCTGGTGGCACAGTGGTTAAGAATCCACCTGCCAATGCAGGGGACACTGATTCGATCCCTGGTCCGGGAAGATCCCACATGCCACGGAGCAACTAAGCCCGTGCTCCACAACTACTGAGCCTGAACTCTAGAGCCCATGAGCCACAACTACTGAGCCCACACATGGCAACTACTGAAGCCCACACACTCTAGGGTCTGTGTGCCACAACTACTGAGCCCGTATGCTGCAACTACTGATGCCCACACACCTAGAGACTGTGCTCCACAACAAGAGAAGCCACCGCAATGAGAAGCCTGTGCACCACAACGAAGAGTAGCTCCTGCTCACCACAACTAGAGAAAGCCCACACGCAGCAATGAAGATCCAATGCAGCCAATAATTTAAAAAAGAGAGAGAGAGAAAAGGATGTTCTAACAATAACTTTCCAAGAGCTCTCCCATAGATTCCATCTGCCTTTCAGTGCATCACTACAGCTATCCACGTCCTTAAAGCAGGAGAAGAATGTTGTTGGGAGGGAACGTTCAGGGGCAAATACCACACTGGTTGAATGTCTGAACAACACTGCCTTTGCTATCTCAAATAAACAATTGACACCTCAAGCCATGAATTAAGAATCCCAAACATAATTTGACCACCTCTCCTAAATCACAGCCTCGTCTTTGGTCCTAATCTGAGGTAAACAGACTCTCATCCCTCTAGCTCAAGTAACTAGGGAAAAAAACAGGTCAGGTCAAAGCCATCTTTCCTTCAAAAGTTGTTTTCCTTAAAAGTTTAAATTTCCTTAAAAAGTCAGCTAATGGAGAGGGGGGTCAAATTTTCAAATGTTTTTGCTCCCTCCTAGTTCACTGCTAAATCTATTTTAATTTCGAACCTCTATATGACAAAGTATAATATGACTCAAATCAGTGACACCTTATCAATTGTTACCAAAAAATTACTCGAGTCACGGGTCAGAAGGTGGGATTCTTTGGCCTTGGGGCCACTAACAAAATTCCACAATGACAAAAGGATCTTCAAAAACCTGTGGAGTTGATCTTGGTAGCTGTTTCTAAGGAAGTATTTTCCAATCTAGTGAAAACATTGGGATGGAAATGGAAGCCCTTGAAGTATCATTTGTCTTAGGTTAGTTCTCTGGCAAACAGACTCTGAGATGGAGATTTGCAAGCTGGATATGTATTAGAGAGTGACTTAGGAATCAACACCTTCTTTCAGAGTGAAAGAAGTGGGAACCGGTAAGGGGAGAATCTGAAATTTGCTGCAAACACAAAAAAGACCTCCACCCATGTGGAGCTCTGGTGCCGGGATGGTTCTTTAGAGTGGTCCAGTCTGGAGGCTGGACCTTTACCCTCCCTCATTGACTAGTCATTGGTTGAGGGATGCCTGCAGGAGGGAGCATGACCTTGAATGAGGGTTTTCTTTGGCTGAGGGCAATTCCCAGAGAGTGACTCAACTGAGAGCCATTGGCTGCCACACTCCCAGCACCTAGGGGAATGGAGGCCTCAATGCTCTCAATCAATTGCAGACCTGGGCTGCAAGCCACAGCGTCCATACCATCCGTAGTATGGATGGCCAGCAGCGTGCCTGCATAGGCCAGGCTGGGAGTCCGCCCTCACAGATTTCCTTCAAACACTTGAAATTTCTCTCCTGCTTTCTTTCCTTGGATTAGATTCTCTCTTCTAACAGTAGTCTCTGATTACTAACTGTATGTGTTATCCAAACTGATGACAGTTCTTCTGTCCCCACTTTCTTAAGTTTCCCTCGAAGAGGAAAATGCTTCTTGATCCAGTGCATGTTGATTCTCTCATCCTCATTCCTCCATTCAAACTCCATTCAAACAAGAGCACTCACAGGACTCTTGTTATTGTTGGCACTGCGCTCAGCCTGAGAATTGCAAAGAGGACCCCAGCCCTGTCCTTGAGGAGCTCACAGTCTATTAGAAGAAACAAAAGGAAATGAAATTGTGTTATTTGTAGTGAGGTGGATGGACCTAGAGTCTGTTATACAGAGTGAAGTAAGTCAGAAAGAGAAAGACAAATACCGTATGCTAACACATATATATGGAATCTAAGGAAAAAAAATATCATGAAGAACCTAGGGGAAGACAGGAATAAAGACACAGACCTACTAGAGAATGGACTTGATGATATGGGGAGGGGGAAGGGTAATCTGTGACAAAGTGAGAGAGTGGCATGGACATATATACACTACCAAACGTAAAATAGATAGCTAGTGGGAAGCAGCCGCATAGCACCAGAGAGATCAGCTTGGTGATTTTTGACCACCTAGAGGGGTGGGATAGGGAGGGTGGGAGGGAGGGAGATGCGAGGGGGAAGGGATATGGGAACATATGTGTGTGTGTGACTGATTCACTTTGTTATGAAGCAGAAACTAGCATACCATTGTAAAGCAATTATACTCCAATAAAGATGTAAAAAAAAAAAATTTCAAAACAGTGTGGTAAGAGCAATGATAAATGTCATGAAAAAAAATTTTTGAGAACCTAAAAGAAGGAATGACCAAACTCTGCTTGAGGAAATCAGAAAAAGCTTTCCTGTAGAACTGATGTTTGAGCTTGGCTTTGAAAAGTGAGTTGAGCTCTGCCAGATGGGGAGACAGAAGATAGGCATGTGAGGCAGAGCATATGCAGAGGTGTGAGTAGGGTCTAGAGTCATTTAGGTGAAGTTAGGTTAGTTAGAATCTTTTAGGTTTAGCATGGCTTGATCAGAGGGTGTAGATGGTCTTGTGTTGAGCTAATAAGTTTGGATTTTATTCTGTAAGAAAAGGGATACTAATCTAATGGAAGTCTTCAAGTTGAGAATGACAGAATCAGATATATTTATAATTAAAATATCAAATATTAAATAATATTACTTAATATTTTAAAAATAAATATAATAGGGGCTTCCCTGGTGGCGCAGTGGTTGAGAGTCCTCCTGCCGATGCAGGGGACACAGGTTCGTGCCCTGATCCGGGAAGATCCCACATGCCATGGAGCGGCTGGGCCCGTGAGCCATGGCTGCCGAGCCTGCGTGTCCGGAGCCTGTGCTCTGCAACGGGAGAGGCCACAACAGTGAGAGGCCTGCGTACCACAAAATATATATATATATACATATATATATGTATATATATAATATTAAATAATAATATTAATTTATTAAAATTTGTAGTGAAATTGTGGAAGAAGGATGGGATGAAGGGGGACTTCCAGAAAAGAGGTTAGGCAGAAAACTTGAAAGATTTTTATTATTAAATATTCCAACTATAGAGAATATAATGAATATCTGGTTCATACCACACAGATTCAATAAGCCTTAAACTTTTGAGGATATTTGCTTTAGATCTTTTAAAAAATAAGAAATAAAAACTCACAGACACTGTTGAAGCCTCTCTTGTATCTCTCTCCTGTACACATCCCCCTCCCTCTCACTTGGCACCCCTAGGTGACCGGCCTGTGATAAGAGACTCTGGAAACAATTCAGTGGTGAGAATATAAAGGGTAATTTAAGACAGTGGTAATTACAAAGACGAGAGAAAGGACTGAGAGACCTTCTAAGGTGTAACTGACACAATTTGAGGCAAATAGATTAAATGAAGGAGAGGAGGATTATCTTAGTCTGTTCAGGCTGATGTAACAAAATACCACAAATTGGCCCCTTATAAACAACAGAAATTTATTTCTCACAGTCTGGAGGCTGGAAGTCCAGGATCATGGCAGATTCGATGTTTGGTAAGAGCCCACTTTCTGGCTCATAGATGGCACCTTCTCACTGTGTCCTCACATGGTGGAAGGGTCTAGGGATCTCTCTGATGCCTCTTTTATAAGGGCACTAATTCCATTCATAAAGGCTCCACCCTCCCAACTTAAACACCTCCCAAAAGCCCCACCTCCTAATACCATCATCTGTGGGAAATATGATTTCAACATATGAATTTGGGGAGGGGAGACACAAACAGTAAGATGATGGTAAGGAAGAAATGAGAAAAAGGCAACTCCCATGGTTTTAGCTTGGGTTACAATTTAGCCAGTGATACCATCAGTGAAAATGGAAATGGGTGTGGTAAAGCAGATTTGGAGAAAACAATGATGAGTTTGGCTTCAGGTAGTTCTGGACCTCTAACCAGAAGTTGAGGCTGGGAATATCTTCCTGGTGTCCACACATGAATGATGTTCTGAACTTTGGTCACCTGCACCCTGTACCTTCTTGTTTCCAATTTTTTCTTCGTTGTAAACAACATATAGATGTAGCTTCTGAGTAAGTTGATGACTAGAACTGAAATTACAGAGTTACAGGGAAAGGAGCATTTGGTTTTCAGGATTTGAACATACCAAAGATACGCAGGAATTCCTCTTATAGCTCACTCTTGCCAGAATCAGCTATCATCATTTTGACAAACATTTGCTAATCTGGTAGGCAAAGAATGGTTCACTTACTGTTGTTTAAATTTTCATGTCTTTGATTATACTGGAAGTTGCACATTTTTCAACATGTTTGTTTACTGCTTTACATTTCTTATTTTGTGAATCATCTGTTCATGTCCTTTGCCCATTTATCTAGTTTGGTTTTAAATGTTTTCATAATCATTCACAAAACTATTAACCCAATGTCATGTGGTTTGCAAACATTTTTTCTTGCCTTTTCATTTCAGTTGTGGTTTTCATTTTTGTTTTATTTACATATATTTCTATACTTATTCTTCTGCTTAAAATCTTTCTGCACTCAACTTCTGAGCATGGTATGCAAGGCCTTGGGGGTCTGGCTCCTTGTATCTCTCCCCTGGCAATTCTTCCTACAAAAATACATGTTCTAGATACCCTCAACTACCTCTTCCTGCAAATGCAAAGAAGCTCTCTCATACTTCTAAGACTTAATACATCTGCCCAGAATGCCTTTCCTGCCCCCATCAACCAAGATAATGTCTAGTCCTTTAGAATCCAGCTCAAGCATCACCTCCAGGGTAATGTGATAGAGAGGGTCAGTGCCTGGACTCTAGAGTGAGAGGTCCTGGGCTGGAGTCCCAGCTCTGCAATTTCCTCACCTGTTAAGTGAGAATAAAAGTAGTGGTCCCACAAAACGTTAAACATAGAGTGACCACATGATCCAGAAATTCTACTCCTACACATATGCTGAAGAGAATTAAAAACATACTTTCTAACAAAAACTTGTACATCAATGTCCATAGCAGCATTATTCATAATATCCTAAAACTAGAAACAACCTAAATGTCTATCAACTGATGACCTGATAAACAAAATCCGATATAGCAATAAAATGGAATATTACTAGGCATAAAAAGGACTGAAGTACAGATACACACAACAACATGGATGGCCCTTAAAAACATTATGTTAAGTGAAAAAAGCCAGACACAAAAAGACACATATTGTATGATTCCACTTATGCGAAATGTCTAGAACAGGCAAATTCATAGAGAAAGAAAGCAGAGATTAGTGGTTACCAGGAGCTGGGGATGGGGGGAATGGAAGGGGAGGTGACAGTTTCTTTTTGAGGTGATAAAAATGTTTGGAATTAGATAGTGGTGATGGTTAAACAACACTGTGAACATACTAAAAGCTGAATTGTATACCTTAAAGGGCTTAAAATAGCAAATTTTATATGATGTAAAATTTACCTCAATTTAAAAAAAAAAGCAGTGCCTATGTCACAGTGAAATCATGTGACTAAAGGAGAAGATGTGTGTCTGGGGTACAGATTTCAGTTGGTCTGCTGTGTCAAGCTGACTGGGCACTGGGCATAGGAGATGGATGGCACAGAGTGAATGCTACCCTGTCTCTCCAGGACAGAGCTGTGCCCCTCAAACTCCTTTCCATCCTCTAACCAGTACTTATATGCATCGCAGCCTTTGCTTTACCTGCCTGCGGGCTCCTTATGAAAAGGGCTGGATATGTCCCTGGTGCCCAGCATAGGGTCTAGAATATACCTTTGTTATTGGATCAGTTGAGAGTTTCCCAAGTCTTCAGAGTCAGCTGGAAATGAAGTTGGTCTAAATCCCAGAAATATATGTGTCTGGTAAGTATGAATCAGGAGGATCAACTGGAATCCCAGAATTGAGACAGCTCATAAATATCATTTTGTAATTCCACCTTTTATTTCAGGAGGAAAGCAAGACCTAAAAAGTTGTATAATGTACTTAGGCAACATGAAGGGGAGGGAGAGAGGAATGGATTCAAGACACTTGCTGAGGACACCGCCACTCAGCACCTATAAGACCATGTTATGGACTGAATTGTGTGCCCCCAAACTCATACATCAAAGCCCTAACCCAAATACAGTGTGACTGTATTTGGAGGCTGAGCCTTTAAAGAGGAGTTAAGGTTAAATGAGGTCACAAGGGTGAGGCCCTGATCCAATAGTACTGGTGTCTTATAAAGAAAAGAAAGTGACCCCAGGAATGTGCGTACACAGGGAAAAGACCAGGTGAGGACACAGGGAGAAGGTGGTATCTGCAAGCCAAGGAGAGGCCTCGGGAGAGACCAGTCCTGCCAACACCTTGATCTTGGACTTCCAGCCTCCAAAACAGAATCAATTTCTGTTGTTTAAACATCCAGCCTGTGGTATTAGTAATGGTAGCCTTGGCAAACTAATACAGTCACCGACAGGCTGTTGGACACCTGCTCAGAGTTGTCCTGCCCAAAAGAAGGAAGAAGTCCCAAATGATGGATCAAGGTGAAGGTGAGGGCAAAGGGAGTAGAGTCTCCAGGCCTTCCTCCCCTATTCCTGTCTTCTCACCCTCTGTCTTTGCCCACATCTGTGGCCTCTCTGGCTACAGGAATGTTTCTCCAGCATTATTTAGCAAAAAGAGAGCTGGTTCTGGGAAGAGCCAGGGAGGAGTAAGATGGAACATTTCTGAAGGCCCAAACCAATGTCCTGCCTCATCATTCAGAGCAGCATCCTCCTTCTCCCACCCCAGGTGACCTTTTCCTGTAAATAAACCCATGAATGGTTTAAGGTACAGGCACTAAATTAAAAAGATCATTTTCTGCTGCAAATTCTCCTTACTGTCTTAGTTATTTTGCATGACCGAAATTCTTTTATTTTTAGTTAACACATATTTTTAGAAAACAGAATTAAATGAAAATCCTTGCAGAGCTTGTCCAACTCCTGTAATGCTTAACTACATAAAAATTTCAATGTATTATTTATATCCAGATATGCTGCAGCTGAATTTCACATGTAACTGTTCAGAATCCCAAGTTCCTTAACTGAAAAGAAAAAAAAACCTCTTCACTGCTACTTGCTTTTTTTCTTTCATCTTTTATTAAAGAGCCTTTTAACACTTTGAACTGTGACCCTCTTACACACAGAAATCCCAAATCAAGTCAATATCTTGCTTTAATTCACAAAAGAATGAAAATCCAATGCATCTGAAAAGTGTTCAACCTGTTTTTTTTTAACATCTTTATTGAAGTATAATTTTTTTACAATGGTATGTTAGTTTCTGCTGTATAACAAAGTGAATCCACTATATGTATATATATATATCCACATATCCCCTCCCTCTTGCGTCTCCCTCCCACCCTCCCTATCCCACCCCTCTAGGTGGTCACAAAGCACTGAACTGGTCTCCCTGTGCTATGCAGCTCCTTCCTACTAGCTATCTATTTTACATTTGGTAATGTGTATATGTCAATGCTACTCTCTCACTTCGTCCCAGGTTACCCTTCCCCTCCCCATGTCCTCAAGTCCATTCTCTACATCTGAGTCTTTATTCCTGTCCTGCCCCTAGGTTATAAACACTCTAAGTGGAGGAAAATGCAGAAACGGTCCTGGATTCTGAATAAGTACTCTCCTTGCATTCAGAGGAACAAGAAATGCTTGGCTTCTTCTAACAACATCTATAGTCTGTGAACTTGTACCCTTAAAACCAATTATTTAACTCCTGAGAGTGTGGGGAGACTCAGGGAGAAATCAAATGGATGGATCTGAGCCTCAGAATCTTTAGGCCAGTTATAATCATGGAAGTAGTGATGCTGATGTGATGCTAACCAACTCAAAAAGAAGCACCAGGATGCAGGGAAGGGAACACACCACGCTGCAAGCAGAGGCAGAGCCAGATTCCAGCAACCAGTGAGCAAGGCTGGGGTTGTGAGGGAGGAATCAAGAAATCCAGACCCCCTCCCCCAACCTTCTCTAGGGTTCTCTCCACAGGTCTGTTAATGTTCCAATTGCATCTTGGACAGAATGGCCCTTGCTTTCACAGAGCAAGAGACAGACAGAGGGGGGTGGGGGGAGTGAGAGAATCAAAGCCAGTCTACTTTTGGAGAACGGACTTTGGGGAGAGGATGGCTCCGCTAGCAATGCTTCTGACCAGAAGGAAGAAGACACAAGTCTAGTTCCTCTTTCTGCTCCAGCCATGTGATCTTGTGATGTCACATAATCTCAACAACAATATGAGTCTGTTTTCAGTGAAGGTAGGTGATTGTTTGAAGTTCCTTGAATTCTGAGTTCTAGGATTCTAAGAATTTGCATTAAGACCGTAGAACACTATACTGGGAAGGAACCTGGAAAACTCTTCCCTGTCTCCTCACCAGTCCTGGTGTCCCTCCAGGCCTCAGAAGTTCCAGCCTTCAGAGACAGTTCCCTCCTTAGCCCATGAAGACAAACAGAAAGAGTTGGGCTTGTGAGTAGGCTGAATCTCTGGGGAGAATCATCACTGTGCTGTCAACTACTCAGAGAACATTTCCTGGAGGAGGAACATTTCCTAGAGAACATTTCCTGGAGGAGCAGACAGTTGGAGCACTTTCAGTAAAGGTGAATGAAAAAAAGCTGAGAAACTGCAGAAAAGCCTGAAGCTCTCAGGGGCTAAAGGGAGAGGACTTTGTCCACAGAAAGTATAGAGGCAAAGAGGATAGACACCAGCTCTAGGCACATGGGTTTATCTAGGAACTGTCCTCGTGTGGTTGGGCTGGGTGCACAGAGAGGATGCTCAGTGCCAGGGCGGGACACTATTCCCACAGGAAGGGTGAAGACTTAGGTGTCACCCCCATGGTTCAGAGGAGGAAGGGAAAAGAGGGCTGGAAAGAGACCTTCCTGAATCATCAAAGATCATGGGTAGAGGGCAGTGAGAAGACCCTATAGCCATAAATGCTCCTTTAATAATAAAACACTCATATAATAGCTCATATTTGCTAAGCAATTATATGTTAAGCAACATACTAAGCACTTTACGTTTGTTACCTCATTTTTTCTTCACAAAACTCCCAAGACATAGATATCATTACTGCAAATTTAAATGAGAACCTAGAGGCATGGACGACTCAGTAACTTGAGCAAAGCAGCAGTTAGGAAACTGCCAGGCAGGGGGTTGATCCCACAAGATCGAAAAGAACTTGGGTTTTAATCCTTTTAAAGATTCCCTAAACTTAGTATTGTTGTTACCTCCTGAAAATAAAAGTGTGTGGGTATCTGTCTGAAGAAACTGGAAGGTGGGAGCTGAAGAGGTGCTGCCTTCAGGCAGCCTCCAGGTAAATGTGAGGCAGTGAGGGAAGCCCTCGGGATAGAATCCAGACGTTGGGACAGGAGGCGTGGTTGCACTGCCTGAAAGCTCTGTCCACAGCACCCTTTTCAACAGAATAAAATGGCAGAGAAACACTGTTTATCACTGGGCTGCTGTAACATAGTAAGCCTGCGAATTTGGGGGTTGGTTCAATCCTGGTTTCTTATGGACTGAATGTTTGTGTCCCCCAAAATCCATATATTGAAGCCTTAACCCCAAAATGCAATGGTATTAGAAAGGAGTCTTTGTAGGTAACTAGGTTTAGATTAAGTCATGATGGTAGAGCCCTCATGATGGAATTAGATGCTTAGAAGAAGAGGAAGAGAAAAGGAAGCCATCTCTGCCTCCACATGAGCACAAAGAGGAGGTTGGGGAGCGAGAGGAGAGGCCCTGCAAGCCAGGATGAGGGCCCTCACCAAGAACGGAATCTGCACCTTGATCTTGGACTAGAATTCTAGCCTCCAGAACTGTGAGAAATCAGTGTCTGTTGTTTAAGCCACCCAGTCTCTGGTGTTTTGTCATGGCAGCCTGAGCTGACTAGGAGAGGGCTCTTGGCTGCAAGCAACAAAAACAAAGGGAAACCGTTGAGGATATCAAGGCACTGGTGGAATCCATGGAGCAGTGGTTATGGGAAAAGGCAAGAAACAAGAGGGCACCAAAACATCAGGAGATGGGCATTGGGAAGCCCGGTGACTTTTCACACCTGAACAGCCCGAGTGGGACACGAACCATCCCCTCTGTTCCTGTGTCCTCTGCTTTAACTCCCAAGAAGTTCTGTTCCATTGGCCAGTCCCCAGCAAACCTAGGGATGGGGAGCAAGAGGAAGGCTCTGTCCTCAGTTCCTGCAGGGGGAAGCAGGACCTGGAGCACACCTGTCCCTAAGGCAGCACAGGCTGGGAGAGAGGAAACTCCCAGAAGGAATCGGGGTGCTGCTGGGCATGAAGACGAATTCTGGGCGGGCAATAGTGAGAACGTACACTCAGGTGCAGATGGGAATGAGCCTGAGGTGGGAGAGTCAGTGGAAAAGGAGGGCCCTGTCCTCCTTTGTCCCCTCCTTCCAGGTGCCCTGAGCCTCTGGGACCACAGGAAATCCCACCACCCAAGGGGCACTGTTGTCCATCCAGGGTACAGAAAGCTGGAGGAAATGGAAGTGAGGCAGGGAGCCTCTAGTCTGCAGGAAGCAGCAGGCAGGTCAAAAGGAACTCCAAGGCACCAAGATGGAGTGAATAAACCTACTCCAGGGAAACAGGGGTGTGAAAAGAAATCATCCAATTACAAATTAGAGAGAGACCTCTTCGTTGCACCTGGTAGGGTGCCAGGAGCCCAGAGGCATCGATAGAAAGGAGCAGGCTGCCCTCTGCCCTTTTAAAGAGCTTCAGGAAGAGAGTTCCATCTTCCTCCATTTGCATAACTTTCTGTCCCAGCCTGAGAAAGCCACTGAGGCTTTTTTAAAGCTCATTACATTTCTGTTTTCACTTCCATTTGAACTCCCTTTGCATTATTTTTTTTTTTTCTCTCCAAGGTTGTTGGATGTAGAAGGCAGTGTGGGGGATTGCAGGCAGAGACTGAGGGCAGCTGGGGGAACAGAGGACAAGAGGGCGTGGACAGAGGGTGTGAAAGATGAGCTGCAGGAGTGTGGAGACCTGGCTTCTCTTCCCAGTGATGCCATTGACCCACCTCCCCACCCTGGGCACTGGGCTACCCCTAACCCAAAAGACACCTTTGTGCAAAACAAAAAGGTGTCCTTTCCTCCAGTAGATGCAGCCCATGGATAGCTTGGCTATCTTGCACAAGCTGTATTTCAGCTTTACTCACTTCTCTTCTGAGTTCCCTACATAGTGAAAAACCTGCACAACTGTACATAACAGCTCTGTTTAGTCAAATCACATAACTCATGCACCTCTGTTTCCTCATCTGCAAAAAACAATACCAGATGCCCGGCTTGAGTTGTATATGTGAATTCTTTTACCTTTTTGTTGTGAAAGATAATGTAAAACAGAAAAGCAGATGAAATAAATGTACAACGTCCCAGGGTTATTTCAGAGTAAAATGAAATGATGCCAGAGAAGGGACCTTGGGGAGTTTAAGGTGCTAAGTTAACTGGTTATTGAGTCAGACCCAAGGGTTTTCACACCTTTAAGGGGACAGTCTGCTTCTCGTTCTGAATTGAGTCCCTTCTGGGCTCTCTTAGGCGACTCCTGTGGCTCCTCCCACAGGGGTAGTTGCTGTTCTGTGGTGCTGGATTCAGGGAGGGGATGCTGCAGAAGTTGGCTGGTATCTTGCCCTCCCCTCTTCCTCCCTTCACCACCAAGTATGACTCACCCTGAGGTGGGGATCCTGAGCCACTCAATGACTCACACACCAAGCAACTCTCAGCATTGCAGATAAGGTTGTGTTTGACAGAGTCAGGTTGGCCTGACCCACTGCCTCCAAGCTGTGTGACCTGGGGCAAGTCACCTTACTTTTCTGAGCCTCAGTGTCCCTATCCGTAAAACAGGAATAATAGGATCTACGCATAGGCTTGGGGCAGTTTTGCATGCAATAAGCAGTCCAGCTGACACTGTGATCTCACAGGACTAGAACTCAGATCTCTTGGTGACCAAGCTCACTGCTCTCCCTGACTCCAGGTTCCTCATCCTCCACCCTCCCTGGGAAGGCAGCTCTGATGAAATCCAGCTCCCCACCCTGCCCCTGGGAGGGAACCACTAAGAGAACTTCTTCTCTGGTCACAAAAGTGATTTTTAATGGAGATTGTCAACAGCTTGAGAGGGTAAGTAGCCACGTGCTGAGCAAAGCCACTTCCAGGCCTCTTGGAAGAACTCTCTTCCCCTTCCAACACTGAATGTCTTTTGTCTCAGGAAATGTCTTTTTTTAATGAGGATAGGAAATAGCTCAATAGTAATACCTGTGTTTACGGTTCATCCAGGATTTGGCCAAAGTCAATCCCTTATCAGTTTCCTGGGGAAAAGTGTCAAGAACCTTGGGGATGCTGCCCCAGATAGTCAACCAAACTATCCTTATGCATGTTCTACATGGGCTGTGACAGCCCTTTGTTTTGAGGATATGGGCACCCACCCTTTTGCATGACAACCACATGTGCACAATTATATGTGGATAGCTGTGACAGAGTGCTCTCCACCCCAGAGAAGCAGAAGACTGCAAAGAATCCCCCAACTCCATTGTGCCAAGCATCTTCAACATCATTTAGATGAAGGGGTCCATGCATCTCAGGGAGGAGGCTCATCCCTGGATGGATCCAGAGCAATTCTAGGTACCCTGAAATCATATACAAGATTTTCTTCTATGTGTGATATGTGAGTCATTTTGGGGAGAGAAGAGAGTTTCCATTGATCTTCAAGAGGGCACACAGCCCCCAAAGTATTAAAAATAAATGAACAAGGAGTTAGGAGCACATACCCATAGGGTCCACAAAGACAGTGTAAATGCATGAAGCAGGCCAGGTAGAGTAAGGAAGGGCTGGGGAGGGATGCAGCGAGCTGGAAAGCACACTCACGTCAAAGAACATGATGCCAAAAACTCGGCCTCTGTGCACCAGTGCTGAATTGAATCTTGAAGACAGAGTTTTGCGTGAATTAGAAAAGAATAGCTTTCTTGCTTTGCCAGGCAAAGGGGGACACAGCAGGCTCCTGTAACAAAAAAAACTGTATGTCCCAACCTGGGAGGATTTGATGAGGAGTTTAATAGCAATGATTCAAGGGCGGGGTTGCAGAGTGTGTGCAGGGCTGACACTCCTTTAATCTGGCCTCAGGTGGTCTGATGAGTTTCTGTGGTTCCTTTAAACTGGCCTCAGGTGGTCTCTCGAAGAGTTTCTCTGGTTTCTTTAATATGGAATGAAGAATGTTAACATCTTCCATTTATTGTGGGCTTTAGTTCTGTGAGGAGCTCAAAGATATTTTTATGTGTATCACTTGAGGCAGAACCAGGACCCTGCCCCAAGGCTGCACCATTGTTTCTTGGCTGCTCCTCCCTTTTGTCTGCATCCCCTCCCTTTCCTGATTAGCAACTGTCTGAATCTTCCCTTTGGAACTGAAGGAAGGTCATGGAGCCTAGAGTCGATTCTCTACAAACAAGAAACAGGGGACAGAAAGGTTTCTGTGCCCAGGAGCCTCACAGGATGCTGCTCAGTTTCAAACATGGATAGTAAAAACACTTTTTAGGACAACAGAACATGCCAGTGCTGGTCCATTGATGAGCAATGTTCAAACACCCCCCCCACAACAAGAGAAAGGATCTCCCTAAAGTCCCTGAGCCAGCTGGGGCCATGCCATGACTGGACCCTCCAACACCCAGGTCTTTCCACAACAGCACACAGCTGGTCTTTTGTACATAGAAGACCAACAAAAAAACTGAGCTTGGGTGTACACTGTCACCAGAAAAGTAGTAGGAATCAGGGTGGCCCAAGAAAGTCTGTCATCAGAGATGAGGCTTCAGCTAGATTTTGAAGGCTGGAGAAAAACTCTGTTTGGATCAGAAAATACAACTGCAACAGAGACCTGCTCTAGTGTTAGTTCCTATGGTCTTAGTCAGGAAAATAAAGGTAGATTTTATCCATCTCACCAACTCCTTACATTGGAGGGAGAATAGCAGGCCCACTAAATTCTTCTACAGGGAAATATGGCCTCCTCATGCCCCTCCAAGGGAATGGACTGGCTTGGAACAGAGAGAGGAGTGGCCTGAGGAGCAGGTGGCTGACAGCTGAGGGAGCCGGCTAAGAAGATAATATCCCACTTAGCCCAGCCCTCAGGCAAGGGCAGGGATAGTGTACCTTATTTATGACTACAAGGAGTTGGTCACAGATCACTGATGGTACAGGTCACTCCTTCCCTGGGAGGTGGTGGGGTGGGAAGGGGTAATGTGAAGATATTGATGCAGCTGCTCCATGAGCCACCCCAACCAAGCAGGAGGCAGTGATCGGGGACTCCACCCCATCTATGACTACTTTCCACACAGCCCCCACAAGCAGTGTTCTCATCTCCTCTTCCCAATCTCTCCAGGCTGGATGTCCTCCTTTTGCCCCTTCAGGTCTCCTCCCAGCCCTGTGCTTTCTCTGGGGAGACTGGCATGTAAGCACCCCATCAACAAGCTCCCTTGTCCTCTCTGCCATTGGGGACCACTGCCAGGAGATTAGCGAGGGGAGGAGGAAGTGAGGTGAGGGTATTCATGCTCCCTCTCTGCAGGTCACTATGCCAGCTGCCAAGGTCTGGTAGCATAACTTTCATATAAAAAACTATGTACAGTTTTTATGTAAAAAAACACACATTCACAAATGCATAGGAAATGACTTGGAAGGATTAAAAAACTGGTGACAGTTAACTATGAGGAGGTTGGGAATATTTGTGAAGGGTAGAAGGTGAAGATAAAACGTTTTTCCTTAAATATTCATGCTTGACTTTTTTTGATTAGCACGTGTTTGTGAATCGTTTTTGTAACTTAAACATTGTTAAGTAACTGCACTGGATATTTGTTGTGCTTTTGTAGAAGGATCAGTCCCGCTTTCCAACAGCCCTCTAGCTGTCTTTGGCTTGCTCAAGCCACACCAATCACATTCTGGCATTCCTTCCTTTGCTGCAGAGCTTGAAGAGGTCAAATCTATTCCTTGAAGTTTAGGGCTCTAGATGTGGCTTGGTTTCTACAGATTAGGTGCATTTGTATGAGACCAATTCAATTGTGTGAAGATTGAGTTTAAAGGAGTGAAGTGTTCATTTAATTGGCTTGGATTAGAGCAGAAGAGGCTACAGTTTTGGTGATGGCTTCCTGATTGTGGCAGGGGTAGCAGCTCCTTTGTTGCAATGCAAAAGTCGGCCTCTGTGCACCAGTGCCAAATCAAATCTCAGAGACAGAGTTTTGAGTGAAGTAAAAAGAATAGCTTTATTGCTTTGCCAGGCAAAGGGAACACAGTGGGCTCATGCCCTCAAAAACTGTGTGTCCCAACCCGAGGGGATTTGGTGAGGAGTTTTATAACAGTGGTTCAAGGGCTGGGTTGCTGATAAGGATCAAGTTGTGTGCAGCGCCTGCATTCTTTTAATCTGGCCTCAGGTGGTATCCTGATGAGCTTCTGTGGTTCTCAATGTTATCAAGCTGTGACCTTCTCTCTGGAATGAAGAATGCTTCATCAAGTAGTTAACATCTTCCATTTGTTGGGGACTTTAGTTCTGCAGAAGAGCTCAAAGATATTGCTATGTGTATCCCTTGAGGCAGAACCAGGACCCTGCCCCAAGGCTGCACTATTGTTTCTTGACTGCTCCTCCCTTGTCTCTGCAACCCCTCCCTTTGTTGATTAGCAACTATTTAAGCCTGCACTTTGGAACTCAGGGAAGGTCATGGAGGCTGAAGCCTATGTCCTACAAACAAGAAACGGGACACACAGAAAGCCTTTCATGCCCAGGAATCCCCTAGGGTCCTGCTAAGTCTAACTCCCCCGTTTTCTTTGATACTTCTCAATTTTGAGGAAAACAGGGGTTGGACAAGAAAGGGAATAATTGTTTTGGATAGAGATGCTAATCATAAACTCAGCAGAGGAAATTGGTTTTAGGGGGACTTGATTTTAATCCCCACTTCTGTTTTATCTTTCCCCAAGTGTTTCAAGGAATGGAGCTATGACTGCTCTGGCTACTTCCTGCTGACATAGGGTGTAGTCCTGCCTCAGTTTGGGGGGAATGGATACTGAATTAGAAATATTTGAGTTCCAAGTTATGGATCTTGGTCTTGTATGATTAAGATCTTAATCCCTTAGTCTGCCATTTTGGTGCAACAGATCCAGTTAGAAGTGGGAAGAGTGACAACTGGAACGTTAATAGACAAAATAGATCTCATTCCCTGAGGAATTCAGAAGAATAAGCCTGAAACTCAGTCTGGACCTGACACTTCAGGGAGACTTGTAGCCAGCTGTCTAATTTTACCTAAGTAGGTTTTAACTTCTGATGTAGCATTAACATATACATAACAGGAGCTATTGGCGACTACACATATGTCTTCTCTTTCTGTTAATATTTTGTCTAAAGTGATTTCATTGTCTAAAAATGTTAAAAGTTTCAAGAGGAGACTTTGAAAACATAAGGTTGCAGCTATTAGCTGCCAACAGACACTGTTTGGGAATTGCTAATGGCATCCCAAGTCTAACATAGCTCAGAAAATTCAAGTTTTCAGCAATACAAGAATAGGTCTGAAATAACATCCACAATGGTCACTTAGTTTTACCTTAGATGTCTGAACCATAGTTACTCCATTTTGACTTTCAAGTGCATTCCCCTCCTCAGTGGCCAAAGTAGATGTACAATGCATGTCCAAAAGGCCACAAAGCAGGCTGCTTTGGTTAGTAAAATCTAAGTTAAACCATATATAAGCCACAGTGACTTCCCCATACTTCAATATGCTCAGATTTTTTTCTTTTTTTCTCATCATTTCCCCTTTTGATTGCAAGTGTTTCAATAGAAAACATTGATGGTCAAAATATCTGTCCCTCAATGCCCGGGTGATTAAGCTGTTTGCCCCAGGTGTAGATCATGTCCCCTGATGCTAGGCCTCCTTTATATTTGCCTAGTTAATCCACGTTGGGGAAAAACTGATCAGGTATCATGAACAAGCTCAGAGGTATGTTAATGAGGAAATGCTTTATAGGCCATACATCTTATCATTTATATCCAATTGTCACACAAGCATTGTACATGTGCTTTTAGCAGTAGACCTCAAGCAAACAGTGATACGTCATGAGTAATTACACTCTGATAACTTCACTAGGTAATTTTCCTTTCCTCCTGAACATCAGGGCAAAAGTATGGCTAACACAATAACTTTCATAAATACAGACTTCTACTAGCAGAACTAGAATCTCATATCTGATGAAACATAATCTTTTTCTCTAAAATTACCCTCATCTCCATCAAACACAGCCAAACCAAGGTTAATTTTTTTCCAAAATAAGTCTGGTCCATTGACTACATAGGCTCCTCCTTATTGACTCTGGTGTAATTCCTCAGAAGAAATCTCAAACTAAATTCCTGAAAGGCCTCTCAAGGACAGGAAAACCATGCCAAAGGCCTGCCATCAGATTCTGCTTTGGTGGATTTCTCTTTTCCAAAAGTCTCAAAAATATCAAGATTCCTGCACATGTCAGGAGACAGTATTTCCCATTCACCTGATAAGGTTGCTCCGAACCCAAGGGTCTCCAATTTCTGGAGCAACCAGGCAGAGAGAAAATAAAAATATTTCAATTTTACCTACAGAGGTATAATTTATCCAATTTCTCTAAGTCATAAGTAGTTTGAGGGGAAGGGCTTCCCTATGTCTGGAAAACACAGATCCAAACAAGTAATATTCCATACAAAATACCCATAAATATTATAACCATATTCACCAGTTCACTGAGTAACTAATCTTTTTGTTATCTGCTTTATGAAGCCATCAGTTTTCCCATTAGGTTTTTTTCTTTAATGTTTGTTTGTGTATTTATTTATTTTTGGCTTCATTGTGTCTTAGTTGTGGCACGTGGGAGTTTTTGTTGCAGCACACAACTCTTCATGTTGGCATGCGGGCTTCTCTCTAGTTGTGGCACGTGGGCTTAGTTGCCCCAAGGCATGTGGGATCTTAGTTCCTTGACCAGGGATTGAACCCATGTCCCCTGCATTGGAAGGCATATTCTTAACCACTGGACCACCAGGGAAGTCCCCTCCCATTAGATTTTTATGATTTTTTTTTTTTTACCAGCTCAGCAGTATTGTCTGAAATTTATCAGAGACTTTTACTTCTCAAAAGGTTCTTCCCAGGAACATTTTTTTTTTAGACAGTAAACATCGTCTATTTTCGCTTCTTTCCAATAGAATACATTTGATCACATTTTTTTTATACAGCACGTTCTTATTAGTCATCAATTTTATACACATCAGTGTATACATGTCAATCCCAATCACCCAATTCATCACACCACCACCACCACCACCACACACAGCTTTCCCCCCTTGGTGTCCATATGTTTGTTCTCTACATCTGTGTCTCAATTTCTACCCTGCAAACCAGTTCATCTGTACCATTTTTCTAGGTTCCACATATATGCGTTAATATACAATATTTGTTTTTCTCTTTCTGACTTACTTCACTCTGTATGACAGTCTCTAGATCCATCCACGTCTCAACAAATGATTCAATTTCGTTCCTTTCTCTGGCTGAGTAATATTCCATTGTATATATGTACCATAATTTCTTTATGCATTCTTCTGTTGATGGGCATTTAGGTTGCTTCCATAAACAGGCAATTGTAAATACTGCTGCAATGAACACTGGGGTGCATGTGTCTTTTTGAATTATGGTTTTCTCTGGGTATATGCCTAGTAGTGGGATTGCTGGATTATATGGTAATTCTATTTTTAGTTTTTTAAGGAACCTCCATGCTGTTCTCCATAGTGGCTGTATCAGTTTACATTCCCACCAACAGTGCAAAAGGGTTCCCTTTTCTCCACACCCTCTCCAGCATTTGTTGTCTGTAGATTTTCTGATGATGTCCATTCTAACTGGTGTGAGGTGATACCTCATTGTAGTTTTGATTTGCATTTTTCTAAGAATTACTGATGTTGAGCAGCTTTTCATGTGCTTCCTGGCCATCAGTATGTCTTCTTTGGAGAAATGTCTGTTTAGGTCTTCAGCCCATTTTTGGATTGGGTTGTTTGTTTTTTAATACCAAGCTGCATGAGCTGTTTATATATTTTGGAGATTAATCATTTGTCCATTGACTTCTTTGCAAATATTTTCTCCCATTCTGAGGGTTGTCTTTTGGTCTTGTTTATGGTTTCCTTTGCTGTGCAAAAGCTTTGAAGTTTCATTAGGTTCCATTTGTTTATTTTTGTTTTTATTTCCATTACTCTAGGAGGTGGATCAAAAAAGATCTTGCTGTGATTTATGTCAAAGAGTGTTCTTCCTATGTTTTCCTCTAAGACTTCTATACTGTCCTGTCTTACATTTAGGTCTCGAATCCATTTTGAGTTTAGTTTTGTGTATGGTGTTAGGGAATGTTCTAATTTCATTCTTTTACATGTAGCTGTCCAGTTTTCCCAGCACCACTTATTGAAGAGGCTGTCTTTTCTCCATTGTATATCCTTGCCTCCTTTGTCATAGATTAGTTGATCATAGGTGAGTGGGTTTACCTCTGGGCTTTCTATCTTGTTCCATTGATCTATGTTTCTGTTTTTGTGCCTGTACCATATTGTCTTGATTACTGTAGCTTTGCAATATCGTCTGAAGTTAGGGAGTCTGATTCCTCCAGCTATGTTTTTTCCCCTCAAGACTGCTTTAACTATTTGGGGTCTTTTGTGTCTCCATACAAATTTTAAGATTTTTTGTTCTAGTTCTGTAAAAAATGCCATTGGTAATTTGATAGGGATTGCATTGATTCTGTAGATTGCTTTACGTAGTATAGTCATTTTCACAATATTGTTTCTTCCTATCCAAGAACATGGTATATCTCTCCATCTGTTGGTACCATCTTTAATTGCTTTCATCAGTGTCTTATAGTTTTCTGCATACAGGTCTTTTGTCTCCATAGGTAGGTTTATTCCTAGGTATTCTATTATTTTTGTTGCAATGGTAAATGTCAGTGTTTTCTTAATTTCACTTACAGATTTTTCATCATTAGTGCATAGGAATTCAAGAGATATCTGTGCATTAATTTTATATCCTACAACTTTACCAAATTTATTGATGAGCTCTAGTAGTTTTCTGGTGGCATCTTTAGGATTCTCTATGTATAGTTTCATGTCATCTGCAAACAGTGACAGTTTTACTTCTTCTTTTCCAATTTGTATTCCTTTTATTTCTTTTTCTTCTTTGATTGCTGAGTCTAGGACTTACAAAACTATGTGGAATAATAATGGTGAGAGTGGGCAACCTTGTCTTGTTCCTGATCTTAGAGGAAATGCTTTCAGTTTTTCACCATTGAGAATGATGTTTGCTGTGAGTTTGTCATATATGCCCTTTATTATGTTGAGGTAGTTTCCCTCTATGCCCACTTTCTGGAGAGTTTTTATAATAAATGGATGTTGAATTTTGTCCAAAGCTTTTTCTGCATATATTGAGATGATCATATGGTTTTTATTCTTCAATTTGTTAATATGGTGTATCACATTGATTGATTTGCGTATATTGAAGAATCCTTGCATCCCTCAGATAAATCCCACTTGATCATGGTGTATGATCCTTTTAATGTGTTGTTGGATTCTGTTTGCTAGTAATTTGTTGAGGATTTTTGCATCTATATTCATCAGTGATATTGGTCTGTAATTTTCCTTTTTTGTAGTATCTTTGGTTTTGATATCAGGTTGATGGTGGCCTCAAAGAAAGAGTTTGGGAGTGTTCCTTCCTCCACAATTTTTTGGAAGAGTTTGAGAAGGATGGGTGTTAGCTCTTCTCTAAATGTTTGATAGAAGTCACCTGTGAAGCCATCTCCTCCTGGAGTTTTGTTTGTTGGAAGATTTTTAATCACAGTTTCAATTTCATTACTTGTGATTGGTCTGTTCATATTTTCTATTTCTTCCTGGTTCAGTCTTGGAAGGTTATACCTTTCTAAGAATTTGTCCATTTCTTCCAGATTGTCCATTTGATTGGCATAGAGTTGCTTGTAGTAGTCTCTTAGGATGTTTTTTATTTTTGTGGTGTCTGTTGTAACTTCTCCTTTTCATTTCTAATTTTATTGATTTGAGTCCTCTCCCTCTTTTTCTTGTTGAGTCTGGCTAACGGTTTATCTATTTTGTTTATCTTCTCAAAGAACCAGCTTTTAGTTTTATTGATCTTTGCAACTGTTTTCTTTGTTTCTATTTCAGTTATTTCTGCTCTGATCTTTATGATTTCTTTCCTTCTGCTAACTTTGGGTTTTGTTTGTTCTTCTTTCTCTAGTTCCTTTAGGTGTAAGATTAGATTATTTATTTGAGATTTTTCTTGTTTTTTGGGGTAGGCTTGTATAGCTATAAACTTCCCTCTTAGAACTGCTTTTGCTGTATCCCATAGGTTTTGGATCATCGTGTTTTCATTGTCATTTGTCTCTAGGTTTTTTTTATTTCTTCTTTGATTTCTCCAGTGATCTCTTTGTTATTTAGTAACGTAGTGTTTAGCCTCCATGTCTTTGTGTTTTTTACGTTTTTTCCCCTGTAATTCATTTCTAATTTCATAGCATTGTGGTCAGAAAAGATGCTTGATATGATTTTAATTTTCTTAAATTTACTGAGGCTTGATTTGTGACCCAGGATGTGATCTATCCTGGAGAATGTTCCATGCGCACTTGAGAAGAAAGTGTAATCTGCTGTTTTTGGATGGAATGTCCTATAAATATCAATTAAATCTATCTGGTTTATTGTGTCATTTAAAGCTTCTGTTTCCTTATTTATTTTCATTTTAGATGATCTGTCCATTGTTGTAAGTGAGGTGTTAAAAGTCCCCCACTATTACTTTGTTACTGTTGATTTCCTCCTATCATATATATTTATAATTGTTATATCTTCTTCTTGGATTGATCCCTTGATCATTATGTAGTGCCCTTCCTTGTCTCTTGTAACATTCTTTATTTTGAAGTCTATTTTATCTGATATGACTATCGTTACTCCAGCTTTCTTTTCATTTCCATTTGCATGTAATATCTTTTTCCATCCCCTCACTTTCAGTCTGTATGTGTCCCTAGGTCTGAAGTGGGTCCCTTGTAGACAGCATATATATGGGTCTTGTTTTTGTATCCATTCAGCAAGCCTGTGTCTTTTGGTTGGAGCATTTATTTATTTATTTATTTTTGGCTGTGTTGGTTCTTCATTTCTGTGTGAGCGCTTTGTCTAGTTGCAATGAACGGGGGCCACTCTTCATCGCGGTGCATGGGCCTCTCACTGTTGCAGCCTCTCTTGTTGCAGAGCACAAGCTCCAGACGTGCAGGCTCAGTAGTGTGGCCCACAGGCCTAGTTACTCCGTGGCATGTGGGACCTTCCCAGACCAGAGCTCGAACCTATGTCCTCTGCATTGGCAGGCAGATTCTCAACCACTGTGCCACCAGGGAAGCCCTGTTGGAGCATTTAATCCATTCACATTTAAGGTAATTATCAATATGTATATTCCTATGACCATTTTCTTAATTGTTTTGGGTTTGTTTTTGTAGGTCTTTTTCTTCTTTTGTGTTTCCCACTTAGAGAAGTTGTTTTATCATTTGTTGTAGAGCTGGTTTGGTGGTGCTGAATTCTCTTAGCTTTTGCTTGTCTGTAAAGCTTTTGATTTCTTCATCAAATCTGAATGAGATCCTTGCCGGGTAGAGTAATCTTGGTTGTAGGTTCTTCCCTTTCATCACTTTAAATATGTCATGCCACTCCCTTCCGGCTTGTAGAGTTTCTGCTGAGAAATCAGCTGTTAACCTTATGGGAGTTCCCTTGTATGTTATTTGTCATTTTTCCCTTCCTGCTTTCAATAATTTTTCTTTGTCTTTAATTTTTGCCAATTTGATTACTATGTGTCTTGGCATGTTTCTCCTTGGGTTTATCCTGTTATGGGACTCACTGCACTTCCTGGACTTGGGTGACTATTTCCTTTCCCTTTTTAGGGAAGTTTTTGACTATAATCACTTCAAATATTTTCTCAGGTCCTTTCTCTCTCTCTTCTCCTTCTGGGACCCCTATAATGCAAATGTTTTTGCATTTAATGTTATCCCAGAGGTCTCTTAGGCTGTCTTCATTTCTTTTCATTCTTTTTTCTTTATTCTGTCCTGCAGCAGTGAATTCCACCATTCTGTCTTCCAGGTCCCTTATCCCTGCCTCAGTTATTCTGCTATTGATTCCTTCTAGTGTATTTTTCCTTTCAGTTATTGTATTGTTCATCTCTGGTTTTTTGTTCTTTAATTCTTCTAGGTCTTTGTTAAAAATTCTTCTAGGTCTTCTAGGTCTTCTAGGTCTTTCTTGCATCTTCTCGATCTTTGCCTCCATTGTTTTTCCAAGGTCCTGGATCATCTTCACTATCATTATTCTGAATTCCTTTCTGGAAGGTTGCCTATCTCCACTTCATTTAGTTGTTTTTCTTGGGTTTTATCTTGTTCCCTCATCTGGTACATAGCCCTCTGCTTTTTCATCTTGTCTATCTTTCTGTGAATGTGGGTTTTGTTCCACAGCCTGCAGGATTGTAGTTCTTTTTGCTTCTACTATCTGCCCTCTGGTGGATGAGGCTATCCCCATGAACATTTTTGAAGATGAAGTACTTTTGCAAAAGCACATGAGTACCACAATAATTGTCTATAAATGACAGAAAGATTTAAAAGGGCAAAGTTAAACATCTGAGTACAATGTAACCAGTGAAGAGACTTGGTTACAGTAACCCGAATTATGACTTGGTAACATTTTCAAAACATACCAGATTTGTAGGAATTACTCAGTTGACAATGCTTCCTATATAATTTAACATACCAAGTAATCCTGGTTAAATTAGTATCTCTCTGAGATGCCTCAAGTTTCCTCTGAAGAAGCTCAAAGTTGGCTGGAGGTCAGAAGAACTTTTAGAATCAGCCAAACAATACTTATTTACTAAGGCAAATACAGA
The DNA here is from genome assembly GCF_949987515.2 of Delphinus delphis. Lineage (NCBI taxonomy): Eukaryota > Metazoa > Chordata > Mammalia > Artiodactyla > Delphinidae > Delphinus > Delphinus delphis. Next base: position 23,707,444 of record NC_082702.1, on the reverse strand, counting down.
TCACTTAAAGGCAAAGGAACTCACAAGCTGTTATCAAAAGCAGTATTCCAAGAAGACTTTGGAGAGAGAAACAAAATTCAGTCTTGTCCCAGCCCATTCCCAACAAAATCCATTTACCCAACTAAATTTCCTTTTCCTTTTCCACAGATCTTCTACAGCTTTCTATATCCATATCATTTTGCCCTTTTCTTTTCCATTCAGAAACAACCAGAGTCACTCAGAGGGCTGAATGAACAGAGTTGTGATGGTTAACCTTATGCATCAACTTGACTGGGCCATGTTTTGTCAAAATTATTCTGGTTCTTTCTGTAAGGGTGCTTCTGGGTGAGATTAACATTTAAATTGGCAGACCGAGTAAAGCAGATTGACCTCATTAATGTGGGTGGCCTCCTCAAGTCAGCTGAGGGCCTGAATAGAACAAAAAGCCTGATTCTTCCTCCAGTAAGAGAAAATTCCTTCTACCTGGTTGCCTTCAAACAGGTACATTGTTTTGTTCCTGCCTTTGGACTTGAACTAAAACACTGACTCTTCCTGGGTCTTGAGTCTGCTGGCCTTTGGACTAGAACTATACAATCTGCTCTCCTGGTCTCAAGCCTCTGAATTTAGACTGAACTAAACTATCATCATCTCTCCTGGGTTTCCAGTTTTACAACTCACCCTGAAGATCTTAGGACTTGCCAGCTTCCATAATCATGTAACTAATTCTTTGGAATCCCTCTCTCTCTCTGTCTCTCTGTCTCTGTCTGTCTCCCTTTCTTTCTCTCTACCTCTCTTTATCTTTCCCTTTCTCTCTCTGTATCTCTCTCTCTCTCTCTGTCTCTCTGTCTCTCTCCCCCATCTCACTTCTAATTCATCAGCAAATATGTTGGCTTTGCTTTCAAGATCCATCCATACTACAAACACATCTCATCACAACTACTGCTGTCTCCCCTGAGTTACTGCACTAGGCTCCTGATTGGTTTGCCTGCTTTTTTGGTTTTTGGTCCCCTTCATGCAGTCCTCCATACAACAGCCAAGAACAATCCTCTGCTATGTCTTTTTTCCAATAATAACTAGTTCTCCAATTCTCTGACACCAACTGGATGTCCTACAATTTTATTCAATTCAGACACTAACTACCCAGAGTTAACACAGACCCAACAAGATAAGGCTTCAGTCCCACAAGACTATTCCCACTCCAGAAACCAGCTACAAATGGGGTCCCCAGGCTAGCTGCATGTCTGCCCGACCAAATACAAATGCAAAAGTTCCCATGACCCACTCACCCCCTCATGTTTGATAACTGGCTAGAATGACTCACAGAACTCAGAAAAGCACTAGACTTACTGAAACTGAGCAGAACCCTGTGGGGCTCCTGGGCATGGAAGCCTTTTCATGTCCCTCATTTCTTGTTTGTAGGGAACAGACTCCAGCCCCATAGCCTTCCCTGAGTTCCATAGGGCAGATTTGAAGAGTTGCTAATCAGGGAAGGGAAGGGATGCAGAGACAAGGGAGGAACAGCCAAGAAACAATAGTGCAGCCTTGGGTCAGGGTCCTGGTTCCACCTCAAGGGATACACTTAACAATATCTTTGAGCTCTTTACAGAACTAAAACCCACAACAAGTGGAAGATGTTAGCATTCTTCATTCCAGAGAAGCCCACCAGAGGCCAGATTAATGGAACTAGAGAAGCTCATCAAGATATTACCTGAGACCAGATTAAAGGAGTATAGGTCCTGCACACACCCTAATCTTATCAGCAACCCCACCCTTGAACCATTGTTGTAAAACTCCTCACCAAATCCTCCCAGGTTGAGACACAGAGTTTTTGAGGGGCACGAGCCCACTCTGTCCCCCTTTGCCTGGCAAAGCAATAAAGATATTCTTTTCTACTTCACCCAAAACTCTGTCTCTGAGATTTGATTTGGCACTGGTGCACAAAGGCCAAGTTTTCAGCATCATTACTAACGCAGTTTTATTACAAAGGATACAAATGGAAGAGATGGATAGGGCAGGGTATGGGGGGGGTGGGAGGTGGAGTGGCACAGATGTTCCATGCTCTGCCCAGGCACTCCACCTTCTCAGCACATCAATGTGATCACCAACCTGGAAGCTCCCCTAGGCAAAATGTTTCAGAGTTTTAGTAAAGTTTTCATTATGTGGGCATGATGGATTAAGTTACTGACGATTGGTGAATAAACTCAACCTCCAACCCCAGTCCCCTCCCCAGAGATGGAGGGAGTAGGAAGGTGAGGCTAGAATTTCTAACCATCTAGTCATGTGGGTGTGACCAGCCCCCATCCTGAAGCTATCTAGCCACCCCTTCCTCACCCCCACCCCCACCTCTACCATGAGTGAGTGAGTCATCTCATTAGCATACAAAAGACATTCCTATCACTCAGGAAATTCCAAGGGTTTTAAGAGAAAAAGACAAAATATATTTTTTATTAGAGCCACATCATGTTACAACTCTATTCAAAATCCTCATTTCTTTCAGAATAAAAGCCAAAGTTCCCACAATGTCCCACATAACAATATATTCTGGCCCTAGTGTCCTTCCCTTAACGAATTCCCTTTTATCCACAAAGGCCTCAGATATGCTAGTCAGGTTCCTACTACAAGCTTCTGCACAGCTGCTGTTTCCTTTAACCAGAAGGTTCTTTTCTCAAACGTCACTTGAGTAGTAAAGTCTCATCTGTCTTCCTTATTTAAATTGTGACTCTCCTCCAACACTCCAAATTCCCCTTTGATGTTCTATTTTCTTCCAAAACACATATTACTAGTTGCATACTATATGTCCTAATTTACTTATTATCTGACTCCCTCCACTAGAGTGCATTTATTTCTCCTTGTAGTTCTATCAGTTTTGCTCATGTATTTTGATGCTTTGTTGTTAGGCTCATACACATTAAGGATTGTTATATCTTTGTGGAGAATTTTCCCCTCTATCATTATATAATATATCTCTTTCTCCCCAATAGTTTTCCTTGTTCTGAAGTCTGCTTCCTTTGAAATTAGTATAGCTGCTCCAGCTTTCTTTTGAATAGTGTTAGGTATGTCTTCTCCATTCCTTTACTTTTTTCCCTTCTTTTTGATGTGGTAAAAATCACAACATAAAATTTACCATCTTACCCATTTTTAAGTGTACAGTTCAGTAGTGTTAAATATATTCACATTGTTGTGCAACAGATCTCCAGAACTTTTTCATTTTGCAAAACTGAAACTAAACTGAGCAGGATCCTGTGGGGCTTCTGGGCATGGAAGCCTTTCTGTGTCCCCCATTTTTTGTAGGGAACAGACTTCAGGCTCCATGACATTCCCTGAGTTCCAAAGGGCAGAATTTGAACAGTTGTTGATCGGGGAAGGGAGGGAATGCCAGAGACAAGAGAGGAGCAGCCAAGAAACAATAGTGCAGCCTTGGGGTGGGGTCCTGGTTCTGCCTCAAGGGATACACATAACAATGCCTTTAAGTTCTTTATAGAATTAAAACCCAAAAAATGGAAGAAGTCAGCAATTTTCATACTAGAGAAGATCAACTGAGGGAATTCCCTGGCGGTCCAGAGGTTAAGACTCCATGCTTTCACTGCTGAAGGCCCGGGTTCAATCCCTGGTTGGGGAACTAAGATCCTGCAAGTTGCACGGAGTAGCCAAAAAAAATTTTTTTGAGACCACCTGAGGCCAGGCTAAAGGAACCAGAGAAGCTCATCAAGAAGGTAACCTGAG